>NW_006408655.1:7288498-7289465 GCF_000296735.1 Chrysochloris asiatica
TCCGCGGGAGAAAGATGAGGCTTTCTGCTCCCGTAAAGATTTACAGCCTTGGAAACCCTGTACAGGGTAGCTATGGGTTGGCACCGACTCAATGGCACTCAACAACAACAACAGGGGTGAACTGGAGTCCTGGCATGGCACTGTAGGATAAGCACTAGACCGCAAGATAGGTTTGAACTGCAAGGTCAGCAGTTCAAACTCACCAGCCGCTCCTCGGAAACCCTGTACAGAGTTACTCTGAGTCAGAACCAACTTGATGGCACTTAACAACAACAACAACAACAGGGGTGAATTAAAACGCTGTTACCTTACAGACATAACTGCCCTAAGAGCACAGTTCTGATCTGCACCCTAGTCTGCAGAATAAAATTAAGAGTCAAACACCTAATAAAAGCCAGAACCCTCTGTAACTTCATTTCTATCAACCTCCACAGCTTCAGCTGTGTCTTCTCCCTACTGCAGAGCTTAAATTTCAATACTAAAATTTTGCAATTCACCATAAAAACCATGCTGCTTGCCTACCTTCTTTTGTTCATGTTCCCTTCTAAGCAGGAGCTTCTTCCCATCAGTTTTCTTGTCTGGGTAATACCTAATTTAATATTCAATTAGCTATCATTCTTCCAAAGAACAACCCTGTTTTTTTTTCCCCAGCATCTTCCACTTGCATGACAGGTATTTCTTCGAGACTGATAGCTAATGGACATGTCAATCATTGCACCTGCTGCACTGTTCTAGAAACATATGTCTAGAAACAGGTCTCTTTTAGATTGGAAGCACCATCTGAACATAATATCTGTCATATAGCAGAAATTCAGTACATTTTTTTTTTTAATTTAAGGTTTTTATTGTGGATTGAGTGACAGTTTACAGGGCATAGCATCAGTTTTATATTCAACAAATCATATACCTTGTTTCATTACATTGATTATAATCCCGTCCATGTATCATCAGTTAACAGTATTTCTCT
>NW_006408655.1:7295541-7305542 GCF_000296735.1 Chrysochloris asiatica
TTCAATGATTTCCACATTTCATTGGGTAACTTCTCTTTGGAATGGACACAAATATGCATCTCTTTTAATCGGTTGGTCAATTCCTGGAGCTTTGTCTTTTGCTAAAGCCTTCATTTCTGCTTGGATGTCTTCTTTCAATATCATTGATTTTTGATCATATGCTACCTCTTGAAATGGCCTAACAACAACCATTTGTTTTTGGTTCTGTAACTGTATTCCTCTCATCTTCTTTGATGCATTCTGCATCATTCAGCATTTTGCCCATAAAATCCTTCAATAATTCTAGTCAAGGCTTTAATTTTTCTTCAGTTTTTTCAGCTTGAGAAATGCTGAGCGTGGTCTTCCTTTTTGGTTTTCTAACTCCAGGTCTTTGCACATTTCATTACAATACCTGACTTTGTCTTTCCAAGTTGCCCTTTGAAATCTTCTGTTCAGCTCTTTGACTTCCTCATTTCTTCCATTTGCTTCTCTATAACGGAGAGTAAAATTCAGTCTCTTCTGATATTAAGTTTCATCTTTTCTTCCTTTGCTGTCTTCTAAATGACGTTTTGCTTTCTTCCTGTATGATATTATTGATACCATCCCATAACTTTTCTGGTCTTTAGTCATTAGTGTCTACTGGATCCAATCTGTTCTTGAGATGTTCTCTAAATTCAGGTGGGCTATGTTCAAGGTCATATTTTGGCTCTCATGGGCTTGTTTTCATTTTCGTCTATTTCAGCCAGAATTTGAAAATGATATATAACTGATGGTCTGCTCCACAGCCTGCCCCTGGCTTGTTTTGACTGATGATATTGAGCATTCCCACCATCTCTTTCCACAGATTCAGTCAATTTTAGCCCTGTGTATTGCATCTGGTGAGATCTATGTGTATAGTTGCATTTCAAGTTCTTTAAAAATGGTATATGCAATGAAGAAATCACCAAACTTGCAAAATTCTATCTTGTGATCTCCAGCACTATTTCTATCACTAAAATGTCTCAACCGTTGATGGTTCCTCTTTGTTTCCAACCTTCACATTCCAATCACAGGTATTATCAATGCATCTTGATTGCATGTTTGAACAATTCAATACTGAAGAATTTGGTAGAATTCTTAAATTTCATCTTCTCTGACGTTAGTGGCTGGTGTGTAAATTTGAACAATAGTGAGTGGTATTAACTAGTCTGCCTCATAGGTATATGAATGGATATCATCACATCACAGATAGCATTGTACTTCATGATAGATTTTGAAATGTTCTTTTTGATGATGAATGTGACACCATTCCTCTTCAATCTGTAGTCTCTGGCATAGTAAACCATATGATTTTCTCATTCAAAATGGCCAGGACTAGTTCATTTTTGTTCACTATATTCCTTGATATCAATCACTCCATTTCATTTTTTTACAACTTCCAATTTTCGTAGATTCATTATTGCATACAGTCCATGTTCCAACTATTAATGGATAATTGCAGCCATTTCTCTTCATTTTGAGTTGTATCCCATCAGCATATAAAGTTCCTGAAAGCTTATGTCATCTTGGTCAACTCTACTTTGAGGAGGTAGCTCTTCCCCAGTCATATTTTGAGTGACTTACAATCTGAGGGCCTCATCTCTGGCACTATGTCTAACAATATTATGGTGTTATTCATAATGTTTTCATCTTCCAACAGTATATCTGACAATGTTCCACTGCTATTCATGAAGTTTTCAGTAGTCTGCCTCTCCTTCTTCCTCATCTGTCTTAGTCTGAAAGTTCTTCTGAAACCTGTCTACCATGGATGACCTGGCTGATTTTTAAAATACCAGTGGTATAGCTTCCAGCATCACATCAACACACAAGCTGTCTCAATCTGAGAAACTAACTTAATGAGTGGTAGAGGAGGAAATTAATAAAAGTGAAGTCCAACTCCTCTTTTATTAAATTAATCACAAATAAACAGGATATTGACATACTGTGAGACTTATATATACTATGAATAATAAAAGCATTCCAATATTTTCACCTTAACTCTTCATTAGCCAATGTTACTAAGCATTGATTGGGTGAAAAGGAAAGTAAAAGCTAAGTGTGTACCTAGTAGAAACTTTTTTCTCCATCAGACCATGTTTAAAATTTTCTCCTAATTATTTTTTCCTAAAGTATCAGACTCTGACTATAGCTGTAATTGCTCAGATATAATTAAAGAGAAATAATTTTTCATGAATTTGTTCAATATAGAAAGTCAAGCTAAATCACTCAATGAAAACAACTCTCAAATCTGCCCAACCCTATCTGCCTTTTTCCCCCTCTATAAATTTAGTTTTGATGAATATTTACCTTTGATTTCCATTTAACTCATTTTATCTATATGTAAGACTTAAAAAGGAGCTCTGGTAGCATGGTGGTTACAAGCTGGGCTGCTAACCTCAAGATCAGTAGTTCAAAACTACCAGTCATTCTGTGGGAGAAAGATGCAGCTTTCTGCTCCCATAAAGATTTACAGCCTCGGAAACCCTATGCATGGTTGCTATGAGTCAGAACTGATCCCACGGCATACTACCACCATTACCGAGACTTAAAAACTAAGTTATCTTATCCCTGGAGTAGGATATTGTGCATGGTGAAGCAGAGAGTCAGTGGAAAAGAGGAAGAATCTCAACAAGATGTACTGACACAGTTGCTACAACAATGAGCTAAAACATAGCAACCACTGTGAAGATGATGCAGGATTAGGCAGAGTTTTAGTTAGTTGTACAAACCAACTCCACAGCATTTAACAACAATAGGATATTTAAGTGACACATTATTGAAACTATAGCCAAACTTCAATATCTTCAAGTAAACTAAAACACTTGTTGTTGTTGTTAAGTATCACTGAGTTGGTTCCAACCTATATAAGGTTTCCAAGGAGTGGTTGGTGAGTTTGAACCACCAACCTTGTGGTTCAAACCAACCTTGAGGTCGAGTGTGTATCCTGCAGTGCCACACCAGGACTCAAACTCAAAGTAAAACACTAAGTACTGCAGAAAGAACACGCCTGTTTCTTTAGGGACTAGGGTGAGCAAAGAGGACTTGAAGCACTACAGATGAAGATCAAAGACTACAACCTCTAGTATGGATTACATCTCAACATAATGAAAACAAAAATCATTACACTGGACTAACTAGAAACATCATGATAAACGGAGAAAAGATTGGAATTGTCAAGGATTTCATTTGCTTGGATCTATAATCAATACCCATGATAGCAGCAATCAAGAAATCAAATGATGTATTGCATTGCCAAATCTGCTGTAAAAGACCTCTTAAAAGTATTCAAGAACAAAGATGTCATTTTGAGGACTAAGGAGTGCCTGAACAAGCTATGATGTTTTTAACTGCCTCATTTGCACGTGAAAGCTAGACAATGAATAAGGAATACCAAATAAGAACCGATGCCTTTGAATTATGAGATTGGCAAAGAAGTGCCTATACCATGGATTGCCAGAAGAATGAAGAAATCTGTCTTGGAAGAAGTACAACCAGAATGCTCCTTAGAAGGATTTCATCTCAGGTACTTTGGACACGTTAAAAGGAGGGACCAGTTCCTAGAAAAGAACACCCTGCTTGATAAAGAAGATGCTGAGTGAAAAAGATGTCCCTCAGTGAGATGGATTGGCACAGTGACTGCAACAATGGTCTCAAACCAAATAGCAATGATTGTGAAGACAACACAGATCCAGACAGTGTTTCGTTATGTTGTGCATAGGCCAACTGTGAGTCAAAACCAACTCAACGGCACCTAGTAACAATAAGAAAACCAGCTGCCATCATTGTCAGAGTATAACTGTGCTTGAGACAACTAAAGGATAGTGGGAGTTGGGATATAGAGACAAGGGAGCCTGATATAACCAAAAAGATTTGTGCAAAAGCATCTGGGCTTCAAAAGGGAGAAAGAGAATCACACCCCAAATCAGCCCAAGGTGATTCCTATGATCAGAGGTCAGACATGCCTCCACTGTATAACTTTCTTTCCCCTATTCTGACACCAACCATCCCTTCCACAGGACTCTCTGCTTCACATCTGGGTTCAGAAATCCACTACAATGGCCATACAGAATGCATAAACAATACTCATGATCATGGGGTTTATTGGGGAAGTAAACAGGGTACAATTCAGGATCAGAAACAACTCAGAATGCAGCAGCCCTCTTCTCTGTTATACTGGAGGCAAACCTTGGTCTTGTCTTTGGCCTCTCATCCATGTGGCCCTTCAGCCTCTGCCCAGATAGGGCAAGTGTTACAAAGCAACTTTAGTCAGTCTATAAATGCCCAAAAGGGCACATTCTGCAAGCCAGTCTCCTACCTGTAAGCATTCAACTTTACTCTGTTCTGGGGCTGGTAAGCATGTAGTTTCTCTGTACCCCCATGCTGGCACCTCTCCTGCTGTTTCTCCAGGTAGGGATCTCATGTTCTACTCATAGATCTTCTTTCTTGATGGTCCTGGGATCATCTTTCTGCTTCTGAGATAACTCCTTTTAAATAGCAGGGCAGATAGAGAGTAGACATGAGTTAAGCTGGTAACTGGGAAGTTAATATACAATACAAGGGAGGTTGGCAGAAGAAAGAAGAAGGTAGAGGAAGACAATGAGTTAGAAGGAATAGAGGTAAATACTGTTAACTGATGGCACATGGAGGGGACTGCAATCATTGAACTGAAATGAAATCTATAACTTGTTAAATGTAAAACTAATGATCTGCTCTGTAAACCTTCATTCAATTATCAATAAAAAATTGACTAACTAATAAACCTAGTGGGATGTCAAAAGTAACCAATCTTGGCAATAAAGTCCTCGTACACCCTATTTGCATGGTTTCACCCAATCATTTGGTGGGAGTCTCAAAACCATAGCTAGAAGAGCCATATCAAGCAAATTCTCTGCACCACAAGGAACAAAGTCATGGAAATGAGAAAATGCAACTTGTGGGTAGAGAAAAGCAAGTGTTTGGTTCAACCCAAGAGCAGGAATTCCTGATGGGGGTACCAGATTACAAGATTGGAAATGCCAGATTACAAAAGCCTTGAATGTCATGCCCTAAGGAGATCAGCTATATTCTAAAACCAGGGGTGATCTTAAGAAGATTTAGGGGACAAGTGGTGCATGGCATGATCATAGCTGTTTCAGGAAGACAAAATGGCAACACTGTGTAAAGTAGAAAGGAGGAAGAGAGCCTGGAGATGAATAGAAATGAAATTTTGTTAAATGAGAGAGGGGATTCTAGTAGGATATCAATGCCCACCATTCATAATGCAATTATGCCCTATTTTAAATGGTTAGGCAAAGGTGAGAAGCAATTTTTGTCGTCTCTATTGATTTAAGTATAAGTAGCTTTTGTAATGCTTCCTGTGTTATTTGATTTTTTGCCCACAGAATCCTTCAGCAATGCAATTTAAGGCTTATATTTTCTCTTTAGTTCTTTATGCTTGAGACTGCCAATCCGGAAGAGCACAGGAAGCATCAAACAAAGATGGAAGAAATACAGAAAGAGTAACTGTACCAAAAAGAATTGGTTTTGACATTCATTTCAGGAAGTAGCACGTAATACAGAATTGCTGGAACCGAAGGAAGAAATTCAAGCTATACTGAATCCAAGCTACTTTAGGATTATCAGTTGAGATGCTTAACAAATAGATGCTACAGTGAAGTTAGCTGGAAAAAAGAGGGGCATTCACAATAAAAGAGTCAGAATCTCAACTTTGGTTAATTGTAATGATTTACAAAGAAATTGTTGTTGTTGTTAAATGCCGTCGAGTCGGTTCCGACCAACAGCGACCATGAATAGGGTTTCCGAGGCTGTAAATCTTTACAGGAGCAGAAAGCCTCATCTTTCTCCCACGAAGCAGCTGATAGTTTCGAACTACTGACCTTGCGGTTAGCAGCCCGATTCGTAACCACTATGTTACCACAGTAATTCATGAGACTGCAAAATCATTTGAACCGCAAGGTAGGTGGTTCAAGCTCACACCAGCTGCTCCTCAGAAAGCCTATATAGGGTTGCTATGGGTCGGAACCAACTCAACAGCACTTAACAACAACAACAACAAGAGTATACATTCTATTGGACCTAGCAGTATAACATAAAAAATATTACAGATCATCTAACAATATGTGAAAATGTCACTCACTGATTTTAAATCGAAATTTGTAATACTATGGTTATAAACTATTTGGCTTAGGGCAATATATTTCTATGTCCTATGAAATTGTCAATTCTCATTAAATGCTGATGATCCCTCTGTGACTATTAGAGCTAATTAACTGTTTCTTTCATCTGCATTAATTTATTAGTTACTCATAATGAATCCAGTAAATGTTTCTTTGTTAGAAAGCCAAAGCAAGTTCTATGGTCCAGATACTGACACAAATAACAAATACATATACAAATACTTAAAAAATAAACATTGCCCTTGTTAGATAGTAAAGTTGGAAAACAGAGGTAAATATTCTGATATATTAAGTAGTCATTCACCTAACCTTAGCTAATGGCCAAACATGGTGCTGATGGTGTGATGGGTGCTGGCGTAACAGGACCACGCTGTGAGCAGCTGCCTCACCACCATTTCAGAATCAAAAGTTGGTAACTGAAAGTTACCAGTGAGGCCATTTCACTGAATTCCTTGACAAAAATACTAACAATAGGTAGAATTGCTCTTGAAGCTTTTTGAAACTAGGAAGACTTTAAACAAGCAAACAAACAAAACCCAGCAAGGACATCAAGTCATCCCTGGTAAAAATAAAGAGGAAAATTTTGTTCATCAAATCCACAGAGCAGTAGTTCCCAAAGTGTGATCCAGGGACCAGTAACAGTCATTGCCTAGGAACTTAGAAATGCAAAGTATAGATTCCTCACCTCAATTACAAAATTAGGAAGTCTTAGATACAGGCCCAGCAATCTGTGTTCTAACAAGACATCCTGTTGATTCTGATGCATGCTTGAAGAAGTTTGAGAACTATGGATAAAGGGAAAACTTTTAAAAGGCATTGTTTTATCACAAAAGCAGGCAAAAAAATAGCTTCAATTATTGTAATTTTCTAATTTCATTAATTTCTTTCAATACAGAACAAAATGAAGTCATGTAACATTATTTATGACCAGAAACTCGTGAATTTATCAATAAAATGGAATCATTACACTTTGAATTTTGAATATGATGAATTTTTATCTTTGAATATTTCAAACATGTACATTTAACATTCTGAGGATTACATGGTTTTGTGCTATCATTTTAGGGATTCCTGGTGTGGCACTGTGGGTTAATGTGCTGGACTTCAAAGTTGGTTTGAACTGCAACGTCAGCAGTTCAAGCTCACTAGCCTCTCCTTGGAAACCCTATACTGCTATGGGTTGGAATTGACTCGACAGCACTTAACAACAACAAACATGATTTTAGTTAATACAATTTACCTTTCGTGATAAGTGAAAAATATGATTTATTAATTCTAGAACTGTAATATTTTACTTGCAAACTTAACCATACTTTAATATATCTCACATGGTACACATTAAGATGAAAAAATTTTAAGAAAGACTGATATAGAGCATATCCATGCAAATCCTTTAAAAATAAATAATCTTTACATTATAATAAGATCACCTTCTTCAAAAAAAACAAAAGAATTTTAACATCCTTTAAAAAAAGCCTAATTATAATTGATGTATATATACAATTTTCTAATACAAATATGAGTATATATTTCAAGATGGCTGATTGGGTAGACGTGCAGTAAGGAGCTCTGTCAGCAACAACACAGGATACTGGACCAAGCAGGCTCAGGGGATGGTACTAGAACTCTGAACCACATATAAAGGAATATTTAGAAGATTGAAAGGCTTACAGCCTTATAGCAGAATCAAGAAATCCATTGCTTTCTAATTCAAGATGCTCAGCTGCTTCGGAGTTGCCATCTTGGGAAAGACAAAGTAGGGGAAGGATCAGAACAGCCACGACCACCTGACAAAACCGCAGAGATACAGGTGTGGACGTTCTTTTTTTTATATCTGTTCATTGGTCTCTAGCTGTCTGTGTACCTCCATTCTGGTGTCTAGAGGGGATGCCTAAGCGAATGGACACCCAACCCCCTCCCCTGGAGGGTTCTACTATGCATGCGCACAGATCTCCTAGAAATTTAAAGTGATTTTTTCTACTTAAAACCAATTGGCCAAAAATAATAATAATAATAATAAATAAATAAATAAATAAATAAAGAACCAAATGGCCACCACTTGTCTGTCAGTTTGTTGTACTGTGGTGGCTTGTGAGTTGCTGTGATTCTGAAAGCTATGCCACTGGTGTTTTAAATACCAGCAGGGTCACCCATGGTAGACAGGTTTCAGATGAGCTTACAGACAAAGACAGACTAGGAGTGACGAATTACTTCCAAATCTTTAGTCATGTTTGGTAAGGTGGAGGGTAAGAGAAAAAGAGAAAGACCCCCAACAAGATGGATTGGCCAAGTGGCAGAATCGATGGACTCAAGCGTGGCAACAGTAGTGAGGTTGGCCCAGGATCGGGCAGTGTTTCATTCTGCTGTGCATAAGGTCACTATGAGTCAGTACCCACGCAATGGCACCTAACAACAACAAACTCCCCTGGTGACCAGAGGTGTGACCAACTCCCACTTTCCTCCATCCCCAGCACAGACCCCTGCTCTCTGGCAGTTAAGAGTCAGCAAATTGGGAGCCACTATTTAGTGTTTTTTTTTTATTTTGTTTTAGGATTTGATTTTTTTCCTTTTGTTGCTTCATTGTTTTTGTTTGTTTATTCTTTTTTTTCCTTCATCTCTTCCCATCCCCTTGAATTCTATCTCTGCTTTTGTTTTTTCTTCTTTTCTTCTATTTCTCACTTCCCCTCTTTTTCTCCTTTTGATCTTTACTTACTACTCTCTACTCTCTCCTTTCATTTTTCCTCTCCCTGGTTTTTCTAAATATTTTTAAAGATTCTTCCTTTTATTTCTTTTCTTATTTTTCTCTTCTTTAGCTCCATTTTTGTCCTTTTCTTCTCTTTATATTTATTATATTCATTTTTTTTCTTTTTGCTGCCTGTTTTATTTATTTATTTTTTCTTTATTATTACCTATTTTAATTGTTGGTAGCTTGCTTGTTTGTTCTGTATTGCTTCCTGGTATGTGTGAGGTGCACTAACAGCAAATAAGGACAGTGTACACATGACAACCCCCAGTGCCCTGGAGATTACAGGCAATTTTATCTCACATTAAGAAACAAGAGAGACTGTCTCAAATAAATGACCAAGACTCATATCTAGAAAATGTTTCTAAGGAAGAAAAGGCAATGGAACTAACTGAAAAATATTTCAAAAGAATGATATTGAGGTACTTTCAAATGATTGCTAGAAGAATTGAGGAAAGTAAGGATAACACACAAACAAACAAAACAAAAAAACTTCAGAAGAATTCAGGAAAGCAAAAAAAACCCCAAAAAACCAAACAACAACAACAAAAAAACCCCAGACAAAATAAATGCAAAATTTGAAACAATACAAAACCTGTAATTAGAAATCCAGAAGATTATTAATACTAAGATTTCAAAATGGACAATACGTTGAAAGGACAAAGGAATAGATTCAAAGCAATGGAATCCCAAATTAGTGAACTTGAAAATAAATACCTCAATACTAGTATGCTAGAAGAACAATCAGAAACAATAATTTAAAAATTCAAAGAAAGCCTAAGAATTATATGGACACATAAATATATAGGGCGATCAGAAATCCAGAATAAAAAGCACAGAGAGAGCTGTCAGAGAGCTGTTGGAAGAAAACTTTCCTAATATCATGAAGACAAGGAGATAAACATACAAGAGGCTGAACGGACCCTAAACAGGATAGATTCCAAAAGAAAATTACCAAAACACACAATCAGATTTTTCAAAACCAAAGATTAGGAAAGAATCCTGAGAGTAGCTTGGGAAAAACAAAAAGTTATCTACAAAGGCGAACCAATAACAATAATCTCTGGTTTCTCAGTAGAAACCAT
>NW_006408655.1:7305642-7306147 GCF_000296735.1 Chrysochloris asiatica
GTGCTCATGAGGAATCAGTACATGGGCCAAGAGGCAGTTGTTCGAACAGAACATGAGAAAACTGAATGGTTTAAAATTAAGAAAGGTGTGCGACAACATTGTCTTCTTTCATTATACTTATTCAACCTGTATGCTGAGCAAATAATCTGAGAAGCTGGGTTCTGTGAAGAAAAAGGTGGCGTCAGGATTGGAGGAAAACTCATTAACAACCTGCAATATGCAGATGATACCACCTTGCTTGCTGAAAGTGAAGAGGACTTAAAACATTTACTGATGATGATCAAAGAGCACAGCCTTCAGTATGGATTACATGTCATTGTAAACAAAGCAAAAATTCTCACCACTGGACCAAAAAACAACATTCTTATCAACAGAGAAAAGATTGAAGTTGTCAAGTACTTCATTCTTCTTAGGATCAACTATCAACACTCATGGAAGCAGCAGTCAAGAGATCAAACAACGTATCATATTAAGCAAATCTGCTTCACAAGACCTTTTTAAAGTG
>NW_006408655.1:7306247-7307513 GCF_000296735.1 Chrysochloris asiatica
AACTACCGCTCTGAGTATAGGTCAGGTTCATCATGAAGATGTATCTTCTGTCACTGTAGCTGTTCCAGTCTGCTTGTCCTTTCTAGTGGGAATATCTCACCTCATAAGGTTGTAGATGGGACTCCGGATTCCACCTAAGGTCCTATACTCTGTAAAGGCTTTGCATGAGGCCTATTTCACTGGGCAAGTTGTAGTATCCCTTTTAGGTATTCCAATCAGTTATAGGCTGTCAATAAATATTTTTTAAATAAGTTAACTGACTAGATCACTGCTAGCAAAAATATAAAAACTGCTATCCTGTGCTAAATCTTGCCCTAAATCCTGATACCATGTATTCATTATCGGAGAATACAGTGTCTTCTTTGGCATCAACAAGTAAGTCATATCTTCAAAACATAACAAAATTTCCTTAGTGAAAACAGAGAAAGAAACTCTTGCTGTTTTGTATCTTATTTGAACATAGAACAAGAAGATGGGGGAGAAGGCTCAGTTGAAGTAAGAGAATTATGTTGCACACACATTTTTAAGTCCAATCCTTAAATTTAGGAATAGTGAGGAAACTCCACAAATTGAGGCAAAGTTAACATTAAAAAAAAAAAAGTTTTTATTGTGAATTAAGTGATAGTTTACATGGAAGACATCGGTTGTATACTCATCCTATTGTATTTTGTTTCATTGCAATGATTACCGTCCACTCCATGTATCATCACTCAACAGTATTTGCTTCTATTCCCTCTGTTTTTTGTTTTGTTTTTGTTGTTGTTTTTGTGGATGTACACAAAAACACTCAGGAATATATAATCATTTAAACAACAAAAGGGCACATTCTGCAAGTCTGCCTCCTGGCCGCTAGCACACAGCCTTTATCTTTCCATGAGTCTAGGGTCCTCAGCTGCTCTATCTCTCCCTGTTCTCATCTCTGCTTCTGCCTCTGGTGTCCCTGCTTCTCTGGATAGTGTTCCACATTCTGCTCATGCTCTTCTCCCTTGATGGTCATTGGGTCCTCTGTTCTTGGAGCGTAAGATTAACTACTCCCCCCTTTTTGTTACAAAACTTCTACCTTTACAGTTGTGATAATCAAAATTAATCATGATAACAATTACTCACTTGTTGTTGTTGTTGTTATGTGCCATGGAGTCGGTTCTGACTCATAGCGACCCTGCACAGGGTTTCTGAGGCTGTTAATCTTTACGGGAGCAGAACGCCTCATCTTTCTCCCACGGAGCAGCTTGTAGTTTCAAACTGCTGACCTTGTGGTTTGCAGCC
>NW_006408655.1:7309804-7326084 GCF_000296735.1 Chrysochloris asiatica
GAAGTCAACTACAAAGCAAACAGAATAGTGTGGATACAGAACTTCCAAATGGCAAGGAAGTCGAGTAGATTTCAAGATAAAACAGACTGTTCTAAATAGGGAAAAAATAAAAATAAATTATGGGATAACCTCAAATAAAATTAATACATCTGGACATCAAAATAAAAAAGAGAAAAATCTGAAAGATTTAGTAAACATTAACACAACAGAAATGAAAATGAAAAGAAAACCCACAAATAAAATGAACACAGTGCAGAATACTATGTGGAATAAAGTAACCAGCAGTGCCACAAAACACATACACAAATGACAGCAATCAATTTATACCTATCAGTAAATACACTGAATATAAATGGATTAAATGTACTAGTCAAAATGCAGACAGAGAAGAATGAATAAGAAAACAGGATCTTTCAGTATGATGTCTGCAAGAAACACATCAAAAAGATGGAAACAGCCTAAATGGCCATCAACAGGAGAATGACTAACCAAAGTTTGGTCCATACATACCAATGGAATACTACAAAACACTGAAGAATAATGATGAGTCTATGAAATATCTCACAACATGGATGAACTCCAAGGACATTATCCTGAGTGAAATTAGTCAGTCACAGAAGGACAAATATTATATGAGACCAATGTTGTAAAAAGTTAAGAAAAGGTTTTCTTGATAAAAGAAACTATGTATAATGGTTACAGGGGGAGAAGAGGGGAAATTTATTCACAGGCTAGTGGGTAGAAACATATTAACATGGGTGGCAGGACAGGCAATATACAAGAGGGAGGTTAGCAGAGTAAAGATGGAGGTAGCAGGACACACTGAGTGTACTGCAATAGCTAAAGTGAATAGAGGTAAATACTGTTAACTCTTGGTACATAAAGGGGATTGAAATCACTGTAATGAAGCAAATTATATGAATTGTTGAGTGTAAAACTGATGATCTGCTCTGTAAATCTTAACTTAATTCACAATAAAGTTTATTTTTCTAAAAATGAACTGTGCAAAATGAAACCAAATCTTAAAGATTTGGAAAATTCTATTACATAAACTAAGGACATGTATTTTCTTTATTTTCATCAAGGATGTAAGCTACATAGTCTTTTTGGTTGTTGTTGTTGTTTTTTATTATTATTGAGTGAAGGTTACAGGCAAGATTATCAATTTTACATTCAACAAATTATATACTTTGTTTCATCTCCATGACTGGAATCCCCTCCATGCAACAACAGTTGTCCCACTTCTTCCCTGTGGTTACCCATGTACAAATATCCTCTTTCAACCTCAGCCTGTGTCACTGTCCATATACATCTACACACAGAACATTGTTGTTTCAAGGTTGTGTATAGATCACTATTTACCTCTATCCCCTTTAACCCTTGCATAACTCCCTGTGCCTTCACCTATCTTGATCATTCTTCTGATAGCTACACAGTCTTTTGTTTAAGAGATTAAGGCTGTTAATGATTGATCTAATCAACCACCATAGCAGAAAACCCATCAGCTTAGACTAAAGGGGACAAAGAATGAAAGGACGAGCACTGTTTGCCTCAACAAGCCAAAGGAGCCAACATTTGTTGACCTCCAAGAAAAGAAAAGGACTATCCCTGTAGCAGTTTGAAGATCAGCAGAACTGTTGGAAGAAGCATGGGAAATAGTGTTACCTCCGTTTCAAAGGCTGGGAGCATGACCTATTAGGTTTCAAAGGGCAGGGCCATGGCCTCCTAGGTTTAAAAGAATCAGACTTTCACCAATTCAATTCTTCAGTGTTGGGCTGCCTTTCATGAGTGGCTGAGAAGGCAGACTGCCAAGCATAAGGGGCAGAAGAATAGAAGAATAGGGCATACTAGGGGAAGAGAATGGGGTCAATACTCAGATGGACTAGAATGGGCTGCCCAAACCTGAAGGAGCAGAGTTACAATCCCAAGTGAGCCTGGAAGACAGAGCTGAAGCCTGGGGTTGAGGAGCACCCACCCAGAATTTAGAGAGTCTGGTCAGCCCCCAGAGTCTGGAGGGTAGGGACCTTGCCCAGACGGCCTCAAAGAACAAAGAATTATTTTCAAGCCTAGAGCGCTAATATAAAGAGTTCTGCTGGGTTTGGGGCTAGCTTAGTGCTTATTATCTTTTCTGTCCCTCCAATTTCTCCCATTTGTGATGGAAATGTCTACTTTGTTCCTGTTCCACCATTATATTTTAGAATGAGATAATCAGTAGTCTAGATTTCACAGGTTAACAAGAATTTTAGAAAAATCAGTGAATTTATCTAAGTTTAAAAGACAATAATAGGCAGTTACTAAACCTCTTTATGAGTCCTGGTGTGGAACTGTGGGCTAATGCGCTGGACTGCAAAATCACTTTGAATTACAAAGTTGGTGGTTCAAGCTCACCAGTTGCTCCTTGGAAACCCTATATATACTGGGTTGCTATGGGTCGGAACTGACTTGATGGCACTTAACAACAACAACAAACCTTTATCATCACTATAATTGCTCTATGTCCTTTTTCAATTTTCAGGCTCAAAAATAATCTTCAGAATTTCTAAATTTCTCTTTCCTTTTACTATCACTCTATATTGCTATTTTAACACAAAATTGGTAAATTTCTATTTTGGTTCTTATGATCATAAATAAATGAGTTTTAAAAAAAAAAAAAGTAAAAAGCCAATAAAATCAAAGAATTAAAGAAACAAAGTCTAAAACTTCCAAAGAAGATTCACTCTGAAATATTTTTCTTATTTTCAACTTTCATCATTGTCGTTAAGTGTCATTGAGTTGGTTCCAACTCATAGCAACCCTGAATAGGATTGCTGAGGAGTGGCTAGTGAGTTTGAACCACTGACCTTGTGGGGTTTTTTTATCCCACAGCACCACATCAGGACTCCAGTTTCACCCTTGTTGTTGCTAAGTGCCATTGAGTCGGTACCAACCCATAGCAACCTTACACACAGCAGAACGAAACATTGCCCGATCCTCGGCCAACCTCACTCCTGTTGCCACACTTGAGTCCATCGATGCTTCCACTTGGCCAATCCATCTCGTTGGGAGTCTCCTCTTTTTCTCTGACCCTCCACCTTACCAAAAATGATACCCTTCTCCAGTGACTGGTCCCTCCTGACAATATGTCCGAAGTATGAGAGATGAAGTTTGGCCATCCTGGCTTCCAAGGAGCACTCTAAATTCATGGATATGATATGAATATGGATAGTTTTTAAAGCAACCATTTGCTTTTCTTATTTTCACACTACAGGTCATATGGAAAAGCAGATGATAAAACAATGAGAGAGAAAAAAAAAGTCCTCAAATGCTTCTTTTAATATTCCAGCAATTGCAGAAATTCTTCATAAGGACTCTTCCTTCCTATTCTAGAATCTCTCTTTTGAGACATCTTTCCCAATCCTTTTGTCTATGTCTTTAGTTTATAATGCTGTATTTCAAATTAACCTCTGTATTCTGCTATTCCCTTTTTTTTTTTTTTTTTTTTTTTTTTTACCTTTTGACTTCTTCCTATGGAAAATAAGATTTCCCAACTCCCCACAAGCAAACAAACCATTTCCCCAATTCATACTGTTATAGGATATTGAGAGAAGTTTCTATGATTCAGTATTATGACCATAAATCTGCATAGCTGAGCCAACAAGATACTAAGATAATATTTCTCTAGATATTTTTCCTTTGCTTTGATTCTCTGTATGTATGTATAATTCACCATTTATGTATCTGCAACTCTCAAGAACACACATCTAATCATCTGAAACGTTGGGAGACGGGGAAGCACCCAACTCTGTTGAGGTAAGAAAGGTGATCTGGATCCCAGCTAAAGCCTTTCAAACAATTCTTCAAATGTCAGTGCCACTGGACACTCTCTCCCTTACAGGTTTCTACTTCTTCCAAATTCCTGTGGCTTCCAGGAGTTCTGCAGAGAGAACTGACTTTTTTCTAGCTGGTTCTCCACCCACAGTCTTGGGTTTCAACCTTATTCATCCTGCTAAATTAGGTATCACTCAACTGCTTTCTCAATCTTTGTTGACATCTTTTGTCTGTTGTCATTTCCTCTCCCATTCTCTTTGTCCTTGTGGGCATGTTCTTTGTTAATCCTTTACCAGCCTTTTAGTGTGGTTTATAGACCAAGCATAAATAAATGCATCTGTTCAATCCACCATAATTAACCAGAAGTCTTTGCACTGATTATTTGGAAAGCATAATTTTCTATGGTTTGGGTTTTTTGTTTGTTTTTTTAAGAAGCATAATCATTCCCATTTCTCTTTTGTCTACTCAAAGTTCTCTGCAGGTAAGTCTCATTAACTAATTGCAATGGATTTTTTTAAGCAAAGACAACATTCAACCCTGAGCAACACTATAAAGTAGATGAAATTCATACTAAAAGCTTGCAGCCTTTCCATTCTTCTGCCCTTTTCTCCACTTGATGACATACTTTTCATTATCGTCACAGTTTTTCTCTTTTTTCTATCTCTCACTTCCTTCCTTTTTACCTCATTTCCTCTTTTCTCTTTCCTGCCTTCTTCTTTCCTCCTTCTATCCCCACCTGCCCAGTTGCCAGCCGGGGCCTTTAAGACTCGACTGGTCTAGTGTTCCACCGGGAACTCTTCTGGGCCCAAATCCACTCTCACTCTGAACCTATGTGAGGGACAAAGGAGGCCCTTCTGGAACTTTCAGTCATTTTATCATGGACTAGTGCATACTCAGTGTCTACCCCAATAAAAGGCTCTTTCAGTCCAAAAAAAAAACTAGCTTTCAGGGTGTAGGGAGGGGAGCACTTATTCACACTAAAGAGAAAATGATTGACAGCATTGTAAAGTTCTTCCCACAATAGTAGTAATAGAATGAAAAAAATCTCAGCTGAAATGAAAGTAAACTAGATTTTCCAGCAAAGATTTTGGAGACTGCCTTTGGTTGTAGGAAAGGTTAGAAGTGGTGGTGGGAAGATAAATGTGAATGGGCAGTGTCAAAGAAAATTAAATGAGAGGAAACAACAGAGAATATAGATTGGTGTTAATGTCCAATTTCAAGAGATGATTTATTGTTTTCTTTCCTATGCATGCAAATTTGGAGGAAGCCCAAGCAAAATTAGGAAAAAGTCTATGTGTTTCAGAAAGCATAATAAGAGATATGGCATTGTGAAGTTGCAGGTATCATGATGAACACTTTTATGTCTTGTGGCATAAACATAAGTTTAAGTTAAAAAGTATCCCAAATTTCATTTATAGCCCTACCTGTTTTTGCAGGGTGCCATCAAGCCAATTGCAACTCAAAGCAGGCAATGTGACAGCACAGTAGTTCCCCTGTAGGGTTTTCTTGGCTAGAGTCTTTGTAGAAGCAGAGTATCAGGTCTCATGATGCCGCTGGGTGGGTTTGACCATTAACTTTTAAATTAGAAGCCAAGCACCTAACTCTTGTGCCACCCAACCTCCTTATTCTTCTACCTAGTTAATGTCAGGATCCCTGGTGGAGTTGTAGAAAGCACTGGTCTGCTAACCACAAGGTCAGCAGTTCAAGCCCACCAACCACTCTGTAGAAGAAAGATGAAGCTTTCTGCTCCCATGCAGATTTATAGCCTCGAGAAGCCTATACAGGGTACTATGAATCAGAATAGACTCCATGACACCTAACAACAACTACAGTTAATACTCATAAAGGACCCAACCTTTCCAATTGATGACATTGGTGAGTAGAACACTCAGATAAACAATACTTGGGAGATACTGAAAAAAACAAACAAAAAAAAACAACCACACACAAACAAAAACTCTAGCACAAATATAGAGGGGAAAGAAATCATTGTTACCACAGAGACACCATTGTTTTTCACATGATAAGAAGGACTTTTCTAGTTACACTAGGTTCCTTGGGGGTGCAAATGATTTGCACTTAACTCTAATGTAAAGTTTAGTGATATAAAACCACTCAGTGGCATCACAGATAAAAGTCTCATAATCTGTTTCCATAAAGATTTGTTGTTGATTAGTGCCATCAAGTTGGTTCCAACTCATAGCAACCCTGTATAGGATTTCTCGGGAGTGGCTGGTGGATTTGAACTGCCAACCTTGCAGTTCAAACCAACCTTGTGGTCTAGTGGTTATCTTACAGTGCCACAACAGACAAGAAAACCCTATGGAACAATTCTACTCTGCAATACACAAGATTGCCAGGAATCAGAATAAACTTCACATTAACTGGTTTGGGTTTTTTTATATATATATATATATGTATAACCTCTAAATGCTCCTCTTGCTTAAAAAAAGAAAGATCACATTATGAATCGACCTTAATATGCTTCTTAAAGTATGTTTAGACTCATGGGGAAAGGAAATTTAATTTGTTCATCTGTAAAATTAAGAGTCTGGTCTAGATCAGTGATTCCCAAATGCAGGCGTCTACAGCAATGCTTCTCTTTGATTAAATTTCCACCTGTCCACAGTATAGTGAAAAAATAGAGTCATGTGGTGAGATTTTCATGAAGCTAAATTTACCCAACTTGAATGACTGTCATTTATTCTGAAGTTGTGTTCCATCTATCATGAAACAGAGATAAAAATTAGGGACTGTTTTTCTCTTCTTCTTCATTCTCCTTGCCCTACTTCTACCTTTATTGTAATTGGTCTTACCTCATTAATAAAAGGCTGGCCACCGGTATTTAAAAAGGAAAACACCTACTTATCAATGCTATCTAAAGTCCCTTCCAATGTGGGACCAATTTATTTAAAAACAATTCTTTTGAAGACTTTCTATGCACCAGAAAAATTTGAACAGCTTTCCTTAAAACTTGTTTCTTTTCTTATATTCCAGTACTTTTATATTGGTTTATGTTAAATTATGAAAAAGTAATTATTTAAAATGTAACAAGTACTCAGATGAAGGTCAGTGGTGGTAGTTCTAGATTCCACAGAGCAGATTGGGGAAGAATTACAGGGCTTGTCTTTACTTAGTAAATATATATGTTGTTGTTGTTGTAATGTACCGTGGAGTCGGTTCCGACTCATAACGACCCTGTACAGGGTTTCCAAGGCTGTAAATCTTTATGGGAGCAGAAAACCTCATCTTTCTCCCGCGGAACAGCTGATAGTTTCGAACTGCTGACCCTGAGGTTCACAGTCCAATTTGTAACCACTACGCTACCAGAGCTCCTTAGTACATATATATAGTTGTTGTTATTGTTGTTGTTAAGTGCAGTTGAATCGGTTCCGACTCATAGTGACCCTGAACAGGGTTTCCGAAGCTATAAATCTTTACGGGAGCAGAAAACCTCATCTTTCTCCTGCGGAGCAGCTGGTAGTTTCGAACTGCTGACCTTGCAGTTCGCAGCCCAATTCATAACCACTACGCTACCAGAGGTGCCATCAAATTGGTTCTGACCCATAACAACCCTGTACAAGGTTTCCAAGGAACAACTAGTGAGCTCGGACCACTGACCTTGCGTTTCAAACAGCCTTTGCAGTCAAGCACATTAACCCACAGGGCCACACCAGGACTCTCTCTATATAGAGAGAGTGTATGCAGCGCTGTTGCGACACAACATAGGGTCACTATGAGTCAAAATGAACTCAATGGCAGTGGGTTTTAATTGGGGGAGGTTTATAATAAATATTTTGCAATGCTCCTTTAAGAAACCATGGTGGCTCAGTAGTTTAAGCATTGGGGTGCTAATCAAAATGTTGATGGTTCCAACCTACCAGCCATTGCGAGGAGAAATATGAGGTGGTCAGCTTCTGTAAAGATTTACAGTCTTGGAAACCCTACAGAGCAGTTCTACTCTGCTCTAAAGAGTCACTATGAGTTGGAACCAACTAGATGGCAGTGAATTTATTTTTGTTGTTGTTAAATACTCCCTTTAATAGCCTGTTTTGTTAATCTACTGCAGTATAATAAACCATCTCAAATAACCATTGTTTTGTTTTGTTAAATATATATATATACTATGCAACTAAATATAAGGAGTCCTTATGTGATGCTGTAGGATAAGCACTGAACTTCTAACCACAAAGTTGGGGATTCAAACCCACTAGCCACTCCTTGGAAATCCTATACAGGGTTGCTATGAGTCTGAACAGACTTGACGGCATTTAACAACAACACATATATAATTTTGCAATAACAGTAATAACAACCAAAAATATGTGTGTGGTTATGTAGGTACATATGTAAGCACCTATGAATAGGAAGCTATGTGTAAATAAATGCACAGGCTTATATATGTGTAAAGATGTGTATATATGTGTGTTTGCATGTTTATCTATATATATAGTGCAAAGCACATGGGGCCATAGTTATATGTATAAATATATCCAAAACACTTAGAAGATTGGCTCACTGGATTGAAAGACTTAGGACCATAGATGTGGACAACAACTCAGTCAATTGGCATAACATAGTTCATAATGTTCTACATCCTAGTTTGGTAAGTAGTGTCTGGGATCTTAAAAGCTTGTGAGTGGCTTGTGCAGTGTGGAGGTCTTCTGAGTTGGCTGCTCATCACCAGCTCCTTTGCCCATGGGCCTGTGGCCCACCCATTCAACCATACTCTCCACCCTTGCCCAACCTGCGAGCACTGCTCTACACCACAGCTTCAGTACCTTGGCCCAGAATAATGCTAAAGTAGCTGTGTTGGGGGCTTCTGGAGGAATCAGGCAGCCTCTTTTACTTCTCCTGAAGAAAAGCCCCTTGGTGAGCTGCCTGACCCACTATATTGCTCACACCTCTGGAGTCGCCGCTGATCTGAACCTCATCAAGATCAGAGCACATGTGAAAGCAACCTGAGACCTGAACAGCTGCCAGACTGCTTGAAAGACTGATGTGGTGGTTGTTCTGGTTCTCAAGAAAACCAGACATGATGCGAAACAACCTGTTCAACACCAGTGCCACCAACGTGGCCATCCAGGCTGCTGTCTGGGCTCAGCATTGTCCTGAAACCATGGCCTGTATCATTGCAAGAGGCAGGCACGTAGTTTGTCAAGACAAAAGCTGGTGCAGCCTCCCCCACCTTGTCCATAGCATATTATGGGGCCCAATTTGTCTTATCCCTTGAGAATGCCATGAGTGGGAAGCAGGGAGTGAGTGGATGCTCTTTTGTGAAGTCACAAGAAACAAAGTATGCCTATTTCTCAACAGTGTTAGTCCTGGAGAAAAGGACATGGAGAAGAATATGGGCATCGGCAAAGTCTCCTCTTTAGAAAAGAAGATGATAGCCAAGATGATTCATAAGCTGAAGGCCTCAATCAGGAAGGAAGAAGAGTTTGTAAGGAACATGAAATAAGAAAGCAATTACAGAGTCCTCAGTTTCCTTAATTTATTAAGGCTTCATGTCACAGTAAAACCATTTCAGATGCCTTTGTGTTTTGATTTGCTTTGATGATGTTTCTTGTACTAGCATTATCATCCCTTCCAAATTGATGGTTGGCCCATTGGTACATAAAAAAGGGTGGTGTTTGATTTTCTTTTTCAAGGAAAATAAAAAAATTTGTGTGTGTGAGCAGCCTTCTAAGATACAATCATTGGCCTTTATGTATCTGGAGCAAAAGAGAATGAAAGAAACCGAAGATTCAGAGAAGAAACTGGCTCACCGGACTAATAAGCCATTGCCATTGAGTCAATTCTGCTTCACAGTAACCCTATATGGGTTTCTGAAACTGTAAATCTTTATGGGAACAGTCAGTCTCATCTTTCTCCATAGAGCTGCTGGGGTGCTTAAAAGACTGACCTTATGGCTAGCAGTCCAATACCTAATCCACAGTATCACTATGGATCCTTATAGTACTATTGCCTACATGAACCACAACCTCTTCTAGGCTGAGATAAGAAGAACTAAATGGTACCTAACTACCACTACTGGCTATTCTGATGAGAAACACAATAGAAAGTCCTGAATACAATGGGGAAACATGTAGAACAAAATTCAAATTCCTAATATAGAACAGACCTACTGGATTGATACAAACTAGAAGAACCCCCAAGACTATTGCCCTAAAATACCCTCTGAATTTGAAACTGAACCCATTCCTGAGATCACCTTTCATTCAAATATAGATTGGTTTATAAAATAAACAGTAACAGCTGTGAGTACTGTATTTCCTTTAAAAATCAACTATGAGATCAACCTTTCATCAAAAAGTAAAGACAAGAAGATGAAGAGGGGAAGGGAAACTAGAATCAACAGAAACAGAACAAACAGAATGGAAATAATGAAAACACTGACAATTTTAACCAATGTCACAGAAAATCTGTATAAAAATTGTTCATTTGGAACTCACTTTTCTGTATAAACTTTCACCTAAAACACAATAAAAAAATTTTTTAAAGCAACAGCAAAAACTTTATTTTTTTTGTAAAAGAAAGGTATACTTTATATTGTCTGCATTAAAATGAAAACCCCACAGAGGAAAGAAAATAAATATATATATTTGTTCTCCTAATAGAGACCCTGTATAGAGTTTCTGAGGAGCAGCTGGTGAATTTGAACTGCCGACCTTACACCTTGCAGTCCAGGATGTTATCCCAGAACTTCACACCAGGACTCACATATGAGTTAAACAGCAGTTACTGCTCATGAGTCTGTGGATTGTCTGGGCAGTTCTTTTATTTGATGTAGAGTCATTTGGGAACCTGGGACAGCTAGGGGGTTCAAAATGGACTCACATGACTGGCAGTTGGTACAGGCTGGATGCTCAGGTGAGACTGTTGACAAGGGCATCAGTTCTCCTTCATTGGAGTCTTTCCATGTAAATATCTTTGACTTCTTCATAGCATGGAAGTTGGGTTCTGAGATGGAATGTTTCCAGAAGCCAAGGTAGAAGCTTGAACAGGCCAAGCCCAGCAGGCTATGCTGCATTCTATTAAACAAAACAGGTCACAAGGCCAGCTGAAATTCAAGAGAAGGAAAATAGATTTCAATTCTTGATAATTGGAGTAGTGAGGTTATATCATAAAAGAGCATGTGAGAGGGAATGGATATTTGGGGCATATTTGAAAACACAATATACCATATATCCTAAAAGGAAATTTTGATTTGTTTGTTTAGTTTTTTATTAGCATAGTGGTTACGAATCGGGCTGCGAACCTTAAGGTCAGTGGTTAAAAACTACCAGCCGCTCTGCAGGAGAAAGATGAGGCTTTCTACTCCCGTAAAGATTTACACCCTCGGAAACCCTGTACAGGGTCGCTATGGGTCGGAACCGACTTGACGGCAGTTAACAACAACAACAACAAGAGGTTTACAGAGCAGATCATCAGAATTTACATTCAACAGATTATATGCTTTATTTCATCTCAATGATTCAAATCCCCTCAATGTAACATTTAGGTTGTTAAAACATTCATGGATATGTTTGCAGTAAAAGTCAATGTGGTTATTGTTAAGTACTGTCAAGTTGATTCCAACTCAGAGCAACCCTCTATAGGGTTTCCTAGTAACATCTGGTGTGTTTGAAGCACCGACCTTGTGGTTAGCAATCTAGTGATTATCCTACTGTGCCACACCAGGAGTCCTTTACCTATGTACAAATTTACTCTGTCAAACCTGTCTGTATTGGTGGATATATTCTCATCTGCAATAAAATTCTTTCAAAAATAACTGTTTACAGATACATTTTAAAAAATAAAACTAGAACATCACAATAATATAAAAGGAAAATAATACATAAAATACACAGTTCAATATGAAAATGTTCATATATGACTACACTAAAAAAATCTAATGAAGTAGGCAGAGTCCTATATTTACTTAAAAGAAATGTTTTCATTCAAGGAAAGATCAGAAGTCATTCCATAAAAGATTATATACCAAAATGAACAAAACAAAAAATAGCATGAGAATAAATAATAACAAATGAGATTTATTTGTATGTAATGAAAAAGCAATCAAGATAATTCTGAGTAAATGTGATAGTCTTACAAATGACTAGACCTTATCATAGGCGTAAAATCAAAATAATTCCCTGTGTGACAACAGAACACATAACAATTATTTTTTAATTCTGCCACATGATGAAGTATAGTCTGTATCCATAATTACATGACATTTAAGACTATATTTTAATCTTAATCATAAAAGTAGCTACAACAGATATGGTGGCAGAGATGATGGCATAGAGACAGCAGCAGAGGACTATAAGCCCATGCTCTGAGAAAGGCAGTGTGCCTGTGGGCAAGAGGCTGGCTTGTAAAGTGTGTGCCCTTTGAACATTTAAACAAATATATATTTTCAATGTGGTATGTGTACATAAAAAAAAAAAAAAAAAAGGTAATAGAGGTAACCCCAACGAGATGGATCAGCCAGGTGGCATCATTGATGGCGTCAAGTGTGGCAGCGGTAGTGAGGTTGGCCCAGAATCGGACACTATTTCGTTCTGCTGTACATGGGGTCACTATGAGTCAGTTCCAACTCGATGGCACCTGACAACAACAATTGTTAGCTGATGGTGCATGGAGGGCATTGTAATCATTGCAGTGATTTGTTATATGTAAAATTGATGATCTACCCTGTAAACATTCACTCACTCAATTCACAATAAAATCTTTTTTTTTTAACAACAAAGGACTATATTTTAAAATTGTCATGTTGTTGTTGTTAATTGCAGTCAAGTGGGTTCTGACTCACAGCAACCTCATGCACACAGAGTGAAATACTGCCTGGTCCTGCACTACCTTCCCAATTGTTTCACACTTGAGCCCATTATTGCTTCCACTGCACCAATCCACCTCACTGAGGGTCTTCCCTCTTTTTCACTGACCTTCATGGTTACCAGGCATGATAACAGGTCCAAAGTGTGAGACATGAATCTCGTCTCACCATCCTGAATTCTAAGGTGCATTCTGACTATACTTCTCCCAATACAGATTTGTTTGTTCTTCTGGCAGTCCATGGTACTTTCAATATTCTTCTTCAACACTATAACTCAAATGCATTGGTTCTTTTATAGTCTTCCTTATTCATTGTCTACTTTCACATGTATACAAGGTGATTGAAAAGGTCATGGATTGGGTCAGGTGCACCTTAGTCCTCAAATTGCTATCTCTGAAAACTTTTAAAAAATGTCTTGAGCAGTACATTTGCCTAATACAGTATGTCTTTTGATTTCTTGGCTTCTGCTTGCATGAGTGTTGATTGTGGATACAAGCAAAATAAAATCTTTGACAACTTCAATCTTTTCTCCATGTCATTTATTGGTCCATTTGTGGGGTTTCTGTTTTCTGTACCGTGAGTACAATCTATACTGAAGGCTGTGGTCTTTGATCATCAGAAAGTATTTTAAGTCCTTTTTACTTTCAGCAAGCAAGGTAGTATCAACTGCAAATGCCAAGTTGTTAAAGAGTCAGCCTCCAATCCTGAAGCCATGTTTTCACCCCATATAATCCAGCTTATTGGGTTATTTGCTCATCGTACAAATTGAATAAGTATGGTGAAAGAATACTTACCCTGGCCCACACCTCTCTTGATTTTAAACCATTCAATGTTCCCTTGCTCTGTTTAAATGACTGCCTCTTGATTTTTGTACAGGTTTCTCATGAGCACAATGAACTGCTCTGGAATACCCATTCTTCACAATGTTATCCATAGCTTGTCATTAGCCATGCAGTCAAAAGCCTTTGAGTAGTCAACAAAGCACAAATAAACATCTTTCTTATAGTCTCTGCTTTCAGCCAAGATCCATCTTGCATAAGCAGTGATACCCTCGTTCCACGTCCTCTTCTGAATACAGTTTGAATTTCTGGAAATTCACTGTCAATGTACTGTTGCAGTTGTTTTTAAATTATCTTCTGCAAAAATTTACTTGCATGTGATATTAATGATACTGTTTGATGATTTCCACATTCCACTGAGTCACCTCTCTTTGGAATGGGCATAAACATGGACTTCTTCCAATCAGTTTGCCAGATAGCTATCTTCCAAATGTCCTGGCCTAGATAAGTGAGCACCTCCAGTGCTGTATCACTTTTCTGGAAGATTTCAATATGTATTCTATCCATTCCTGGAGCCTTGGTTTTCATCAATGATTTCAGTGCAGCTTGGACTTCTTCCTTCAGTACATCTGTTCTTGATCATGTACTACATCTTGAAATAGTTGAACATCAACCATTTCTTAATTAGTACAGTGACTCTGTATATTCCTTCCATTTCTTTTGATGCTTTCTACATCAGTCAATATTTTGTCCATAAAATCCTTCAATATTGCAAGACGAGGCTTGAATTTTTTTTTTCTTCAGCTCTTTCAGCCTGAGAAATGCTAAGTGTATTCTTCTCTTTGGTTTTCTGACTTCAGGCCTTTCACATTTCATTATAACACTTGACTTTGTCTTCTCATACTGCCCTTTGAAATTTTCTGTTTAGCTCCTTGACTTCTTCAATTCTTCCATTCACTTTAGCATCTCTACTCTGGAAAACAAGTTTCAGAGTCTCTTCTGACATCTATTTTGTTCTTTTCTTTCTTTACTCTCTTTTGAATAACCTTTTGCTTTCTTTCAGTATGATGTTCTTGACGTCAACTCACAGCTCTTCTTGTCATTAGTGTATAATGCATCAAATCTGTTCTTGAGATAATCTCTGTGTTAAGATGTAATATCTTCAAGGTCATCTTGGCTGACATGGGCTTGTTTTAATTTTCTTCAGTTTCAGGTTGAACTTGCATAGGAGCAACTGATGGTCTGTTCTACAGTCTGCCCCTGACCTTGTTTTGACTGATGATATGGAGCTTCTCCACTGTCACTTCCCTTAGAATTAGTCAATTTGATTCCTGTTTATTCCATCAAGTGAGATCCATGAGTATAGTCACCTTTTATTTTATTGGTATTGGTAATGAATAAGTCATGGGTCTTGCAAAATTCTATCATGCAATCACCAGCATCATTTCTATCACCGAGTCCATATTAATTTTCCAATTACTGATCCTTCTGCTTTGTTTCCAGTTTTAACATTCCAATCAATTAATAACCAGTAATTGTTAATGCATCTTAATTTTATGCTTGATCAATTTCAGACCGAAAAAGTTGGTAGAATTCTTCAATCTCATCATTACTGACATAAATTTGAATAATAGTGGTATTAACTGGTCTTCATTGTGGTTGTGTGCCATCAAATCTGTTTTGATTCATAGTGACATTGTATAGGGTTTCCAAGACTACAAATATTTACAGGGGCAGAAATCCTCATCTTCCTGCTGCTAAGTGACTGGTAGCTTTGAACTGCTGACCTTGCAATTAGCAGCCCAACTTATAACCTACTACACTATCAGAGTTCCTTGGTCTTCCTTGTAGGTATATGGATATCATCCTATAACATACATCCTTGTATTTCAAAATAGATCTTGAAATATTCTTTTTGATGATTAATGCAAAGGGTATTTGTGTTTGTGGTTCCCAGCATAGTAAATCATATGATTGTCAGATTAAAAGTGGCTAATACCAGTCCATTTCAGTTCACTAGCTCCTAGGATATGCATTTCATTTCATTTTTAACAACTTCAAATTTTCCTTGTGTGTCACTGTAGAATCAGCACTGGACTGCAAACCACAAGGTTAGAAGTTCAAACCCACCAGGTGCTCCTAGGAAACCCTATACTGAGTCACTATGAGTCAGAACCAACTTGATGGCACTTAACAACCATTTCCCTAGATTCAGACTTCGTATATCCCATGTTCGATTATTAATGGATATTTGCACCTGTTTCTCCTCATTTTGAGTTGTACCCCATCAGCAAATGAAGGTCCCTAAGGCTTTACTCCATTTACGTCATCACGGTCAACTCTACTTTGAGAGGGTATTTTGAGTGCCTTCTGACATGAGAAGCTCATCTTCCAGCATTGTATCTGACAATGCTCCATTGCTATTCACAGGATTTTCAGTGTCTAAACATTCAGAAGTAGTCCACCTCTTCTCGTTCCTAGTCTGTCTTAGCATACAAGCTCCACTAAAATCTGTCCACCAAGGTCACCCTTTGTTGATGTTGTTAAGTGCCATTAAGTCAGTTCCAACCCATAGCAACCCTGTATAGGGTTTCCACTCATCTGTCAGTTTGTCATACTGTGGTGGTTTGTGAGTTGCTGTGAGTCTGAAACCTATACAACCAATATTTTAAATACCAGCAGGGTCACTCATGATGGACAGGTTTCAGATGAGCTTCCAGATGAAGACAGACTAGGAAGAAGGAGTGATGAACTACTTCTGAATATTTAGTCACTGAAAACCTTATGAATAGCAAAGAAACTCTGTCAGATATAGTGTCGGAAAATGAGCCCCTCAGCTTCGAAGGCACTCAAAATGCTACTGGGGAAGA
>NW_006408655.1:7328659-7340769 GCF_000296735.1 Chrysochloris asiatica
TTCAATAACCTCATATGCATGCAAAAGCTGGACAGTGAATAAGGAAGACTGTAGAAGAATTGATGCTTTTGAGTTATGGTGTTGGAGAATATTAAACGTATCATGGGCTGCCAAAAGAACCAATAGATCCGTTTAGGAAGAAGTGCAGCCAGTGTGCTCCTTGAAGGCTAAGATGGCCAAACTTCGTCTCTCATACTTCAGACATATTGTCTAGAGGGACCAGTTGGTGGAGAAGGATATCATGTTTGGTAAGGTGGAGGGTCAGAGAAAAAGGGGAAGACCCCAACAAGATGGATTGGCCAAGTGGCAGCATCAATGGACTCAAGAGTTGCAACAATAGTAAGGATGGT
This sequence comes from Chrysochloris asiatica, assembly GCF_000296735.1. Classification (NCBI taxonomy): domain Eukaryota; kingdom Metazoa; phylum Chordata; class Mammalia; order Afrosoricida; family Chrysochloridae; genus Chrysochloris; species Chrysochloris asiatica. Next base: position 7,329,010 of record NW_006408655.1, read on the forward strand.
CCAGGATCAGGCAGTGTTACGTTCTGCTGTGCATAAGGTCGCTGTAAGTTGGTACTGACTCGATGGCACCTAACAACAACAATAACAATAGCGTTTCCAGGGAGCAGCTGGTGAGCTTGAACTGCCAACCTTGAGGTTCAAAGCAACTTTGCAGTCTAGTGCATTAACGTACAGCACCACACTAGGAGTCCATGGGTGATCCTGTTGGTATTTAAAATGCTGGTAGCATGGTTTCCATCATTACAGCAACATACAACCACCAAAGTATGACAAACTGACAGACAAGTCGTAGCATATAATCATCAGGAATATTAAGTAGGTTTTTTTAAAAGGAGTTTTTTTTTTTTTTTTTTTAAAGACTAAAGAATTTGCCAAATAAATGTCAAGGGCATATCAGTAAAAAATTAAAACAACTGACAAATAATTTTAATATGTTATTTTCACAACATTCTTTTATTACCTTGTTGTTAAGTCAATCCTATGACTTATAGTGACCCTATGTAGGGTTTCTGAGGAGCGGCTGGTGGGTTTGAACTGCCGACTTTTAAGCTAGCAGTCCAGTGCTTATTTTAAAGTGCCTCACCATGAAACCTTTACTACACTAGAAAACACATAATATATATAAAGGCAACAATATAAAACATTTCCAAGAAAAATCGTTAATGAAATTTCGTGTAATCCCTACATTTCATGTATCCATGCTAAATTAATATTTGGTTTTTAGTTCTGGTAAAGGGATTCTCAAATCTCCCTCATTATGCAAGCGTAAGTTCAAAAGTATTGCTACTAAGGATCCTAAGCATCCTGGTGTGGCACTGTAAGATAAGTACGGACTGCCAACTGCAAGGTCAGTGGTTCAAACCCACCAGCATTTAACAACATCTAAGGCTCCAGTTCATACATGCATGTTTTTGTTACAAAGAAAACATGTTGAAACATGTGTCTTTAATCAGTACATAGCAGACAAGTTCTCTCAGTAATACATTTGTGTTAGCCTCCTTAAGGTGCCTTCAAAAAAAGGTCAATCAAAACTAGTTCCTGAGGGGATCTACTGGACAGTTCAATTCAAGGCAGAGAGGTCAGCTCATAAGGTTATGGAAACTATTTTCTTGGAATTCCAAAGGGGTAATCTTAGATTTTTTTCAAAGGACACAAGACGATCACAGGAACATATGAGGAAACTGAAGAAAATGGAAAACTGCATTCGTGAGAAAAAGGCTAGGATATCATGTCGAGGAATTTTTTTCCCCATCAGGACAATGCCCCTGTTCATTCTTGGGGAGTAGCAAGGGCTGTCTCCTAGGAGAATTTCATTGGGGGCAATTTTTGTAATGACTGGCAAGGTTAGATTCAAAGTAGAGGTGTTTGACCCACAGAGAGACATACTCCATCCACCTTCAACCCAGATTTTGCCCCTTCAAAAAGAATTTTGTTCCCTAAACTCAAAGAACACTTAAAAGGAAAATTTGAGTTTCTCAAGGATGATAAAACTGCCATTTTGATGTAGTACAAATTGAAAAGCAGGTAAATCTTAATGTTCTTCATCAAGTATATAGACCTAAATGGGGAATATGTTGATAAAAAAAACAAGAGCTTCACATTTTGATATTTTTGTTTAATAAAGGTTTCTATGATTGTGTGACAGTCCAAACCTACCAACAGCTCCTCAGAAACCCTTTAAAGGTCTTTATGAGTTGGAACAAACTCAGTGGCACATAACCACCCCCACCACCAATTAGATGGCACTTAGCAATAACAATAACATAATTTTGTAGCAATACTTTCTTACTTACCTTTGTGCGTGTGTGTGTGTGTGTGTGTGTGTGTGTGTGTGTATTTGTTGTTCAGTGCTGTTGAGTCAATTTCTGAGGAGCAACTGATACATTTTGAAGCATCAACCTTGGGGCTTAGCAGGCCAGCATTTACCCTACAGCTCCACATACATATTTAAATATTAAAATATTTCTTAAGGAATTAATCCTAAATACAAAGAAAAAAACTTCATGTACAAAGATCATTACATAAGACAGTGATGAAACAAAGCATCTTAAAGTTTAATAATAGAATAGTCAACTGTGCTGTTATACACACTAAATATGATATTATGTAGCAACTGAAAATACATGTTCATATGAGAGCTCTGGTAGCGTAGTAGTTACGAATTGGGCTGCTAATTTCACAGTCAGCAGTTCGAAACTACCAGCTGTTCCACGGGACAAAGATAAGGCTTTCTGCTCCCATAAAGATTTACAGCCTTGGAAACCCTGTACAGGGTCGCTATGAGTTGGAACCGACTCCACGGCACATAACAACAATGAGAAAATTATCATTGCATTATTTAAAAGAAAATGACAGAGTGAAACATTGTATATACAGCGTGACTAAAATTAAACTTAACAATTTTCTTCTTTCTTGCTTTTGCATTTTCAAATTATCTTTAATAAACCACATTCACAATTTAAAAAATATATCTAAGATGAAAGATAACAATAATTATAGTGCAAGTTACTATATGATGCATGACTTAAGAATGCTATGCTGGGCTGCAGATATTCAGGGAAAACCAGAGTTTCGATATTTTATCTACTGGTGATTTTGTGAGTCTAGGATTTTTCCCTCCACAAAAATAATTCAATAAACTCTTATTTATTGACACCTCAGCCTGACTGCACAAACAAAAAAATACAACAGACTAGTATCAATCTATATTATGAGATATGTTGTATTTTTCCTTCAGTCTTAAGTTGGCTATACAGCTATGTTCACAGTACTCCTTAAATTCTTTCCAATATACATTTGTTAAATGCATTTTTAAAATGAAGAAAGTAAATAGCCAACTTTAAATGATCATCACTAGAATCAAATATGCTAACCTCTTTAAGGAAAGCCACCTACAATCAGAATTAATTCTTTTTCTTTCTGAAAAGCATTCTATAGACAATAGTTAATTTACTTATTTTACTTCAGAAACTTAATAAATTTATTTTAAATACATATCTGATATTCACACAATTCTCATTATTGGTAATTTGGTACACAGAACCTCACAAAAAGGTAGATTAGAGCTAATACAATGAGGACAGGATTTTACCAAAAATATATTTTATAAATTGTATTAATATGACTTAATAGACCATAAAACCTTAGACATTTTAATGTGACTGGTTTGAAAAACACTGAAAATTTATCCAGGAATCATTACAATCTATGAAGTTCTTCTTACCCTTTATTCACTCTATTTCCTTTCTGTCAAAAATCATAACATAATCAAAATGCTGTAAGATTATCCTCAAAATTATTTTATTTACTATGACCAAAAGGTAAATGAGTGTACTTTAACACTCACTTATTCACTTGTTCTGTTCTGGACAATAGATCAAATGGATCAGGGAAATGGCATTCTAGAGTTGGTATGCCATAAAAACCCACTAGCCAAATTTCTTCTATGAAAGAACCCTTCCAGTCAACTATGTTTCTGTGGAAGACCTGAAGGACACTCCATTACTAAAGGATAAAGAAATCCCTGGGCAAGAGGCACTCATATCACTATAAGGTTAGCGTGACTGTCCTCAGACGTTTGAGGTGGAATAGGGAATGCTACTCTAGAACTGGACTCTCTGACAACAATAAGAACTATAGGATCCTGAAGTAATAAGAGGACAGATTGGGGGCAATTATTATAATGACTGGCAAGGTTAGATTGAAAGTGGAGGTGTTTAACCCACAGAGAGACATAGAAATGGTTAATAAAACACAGAGTTCTTAGGGATGTAAGTTCCCCTCATCCAGTGATTTCCTTACGATAGCAGCCAATAAGCACATGGGTCAACTATACAATCAAAAGAAATCAATAATAAATCTTTAGGAGACTGAGAGAAGTCACCCAATTTAAAAAAAAAAAAAAATCACTGTACTTTACTGGTTTTCTGAACTTAAGCCATTACTCAGACTAGGATCCCATTGACTAAAGGAAAGGTCAAGTACCAGAAGCTTGTCGCTCAAGGGAAGTATGTATGATAAAGATTCCCCTAATCTTTCCCCGAAAGGACTTACTACCATTTACTCAAGTGATTTGAATAGCATATGAAGAAAGAGGAATTGTCAGACTTTTCAAGGACTGTTGTACACAGAGTGTGAATTAACATTGATACCTAGGCACTCAAAATGTCATCATGGCTCCCTGTTAGGAGTGGGAGCTTCCAGAAGCCAGGTAATAAAAGAGAGTCCTGGCATCATGGATCACTCAGCAATACTGAATACATAAATGTTTAATTGGACTGGGCGTACTTGACCATTAACAGAAAACTCCACTTTGGTTCAAGATTTATAATAATTGGAAAGGACGAATGGAATCTACCCTCCAGCCAAGCTAGTAAATAAAAAGCAGTATTACATCATAAAGAGAATGCAGAAATTATTGTCACCCTTGGAGATGTAAAGGATGCAATGAAGAACCTCATTACATCTCTATGTAATTCACCAGTATGACCTTTACAAAAACTAGATGTAGCCTAGAGGGTAGCACTGGACTACTACAAATTCAATCAAGTAATGGCTTCAATTGCATCTGCAATTAACATTGTATTATAGATGTTCAACCATTTCAACAGGTAGTATATCATCAAGAACCAGAGGAACTGAAGGAAGACATCTGAGCTGCTCTGAAGGTACTGGTAAAAATCAGGACTCCAGGCCAGCAAGACAAAAGCCCCTTTCAAGAGTGAAACACAAAGCCCCTCAGGGCAAAGCCCCTTTCCAGAGTGAAACACAAAGGGAATACACTAGCAGGCATGTAATCTTGCTGGTGATCACGTTGGTTTATCGATAAGGGGAAGTGGGGGGAAAACAGAAATGAAACTGTGAGCTAAGTCCAACCACGTTCAATAGACTCCTGTGAGCCTGGATTGAGACCTTGTTGGCCAGCAGTATAGCAAGACCTGGGAACTCCTGAGCCCAGGGACGGGGAAATAGTCATAGAGGTCTAGAGTGGAGAGTGAAGCATCCAGCTGATATGAAGTGAGGGGAGATGCACAAGAATGCCTATACTTGCAGATAGTACCCATTTGATCTAGCTTCAATAGCTGGATGATCAGAACTCAACTAGAGGAAAAAAGTGTGATCCACTACAATTTGATGAACTTGACTTATACTTATGGATGTAATAGCTTAAAAGAGGGAACAAAGCTTTACAACAAGGATCATCCCCACCCCCTCAGAACACAGGGTTGACAAGGATGGGCAATTTAGACATTGGCTACCCAAAATGGGGGGCTACAAAGGCACCAAGTGGCTTGCAAGCTTTCAAGAGGGAGCCTAGTTTCAGAGGGTGTGGGGGAAGGTAAAATCTCCACTGAGTGGTTTTCAACCTGTCTAGACGAGGCTGGTGAAAGGAGATGGGGATAAGATTTTTGCGGCTCAATAGTAAATAATTGCTATCAGGACTGATTGTTAATGTTGCAAATGTAAAGGTAGATGTTTTGTAACAAAAGGAGGGAGTGGTTGATCTTGCAGAAGCGGAGGACTCTGGGACGAACAAGGGAGAAGAGTGAAGTGCAGGGGACCCTATCCAGAGAAGCAGCAATGCCAGATTTGGAGGCAAAGACAATGATGTGGAGAGATGGAGCAGCTGAGGACTCTGGACTTAGGGAGAGGAGCTGTGTGCTGACAGCCAGGTGACAGGCTTGAGGGGTGTAGCCTTGGGTTGTTTGAATGATTATATATTTCTGAGTGCTTCAGTGTACATCCAAAAAACAAAAAATACTGAGGGAATGGAAGCAAATGCTGTTGAATGATGATACATGGAGGAGATGAAACGAAATACAATACGATGAATGTAAAACTGATGTTCTTCCATGTAAACTATTACTTAATTCACAATAAAAACTTAAAAAAAAAACACATACCACAAGGCTCCAGGAATTTAGAGAATACAAATTGTAATCTCTTAACACACTGGTGCAGCACTGGAGGCAATCACTCCATCTATGCCAAGAAATATGGAATACAGCTACCTGGCCAAATGATTGGAAGAAATCCATATTTGTGCCCATTCCAAGGAGAGGTGACATGGAAATCATCAAACAATATTATTAATATCACATGGAAGTAAAATTTCGTTGGAGGTAATTCAAAAACCGCTGCAACAGTACATTACAATACAACAGTACAATACAACAGGGAGCTGCCAAAAACTCAAGCTGGATTCAGAAGAGGACGTGAAACTATCCTTGCTGATGTCAGATAGATATTGGCTGAAAACAGACTAACAGAAAGATGCAGACTTGTGCTTTACTGACTACGCAATGGTTTCCCACACATAAGGAAACACACTTGAGAAATCTCATCAACAACCACACCTGATTTAGATGATATCTTAGTTATCTAGCACTGCTATAATAGAAATACCACAAGTGGATGCCTCTAACAGAAATTTCTTCTCAGACAGTTTAGAAGACTAGAAGTCCAAATTCAGAGTTCTGGCTCAAAGGGATGGCTTTCTCTTTTTGTTGGTTCTGAAGGAAGGTCCTTGTCTCCTATCAGTATTGTAGCTTCAACATTCCTTGGCAATTGTCATGCATCTTGGCATCAATGTTCCTCTGAATCTAGGAACTTCACAGTGCAGGGATCCCAGGTGCAAAGGATGTCCTCCATTCTGGGTTCTTTATTCTTGGTGATAGTAGGCTCCTCTTCTCTGATCACTTCTCTCTCCTTTTATCTTTGTAAGAGAAAAGTTGTTGCAGGCCACACCCCAGATAATATTTTCTTTCAATTGACTAGCTGCTCATAGCAGATCTACTCATGGGGATGATTATATTGTATTAGATCACATCATGGGAGATTACTACATCTTAACTACCAAACACTACCATTGGTCTCCCAGTTTTCTGTACTCTGGTACAACAGAATAGTAGCAGAAAATTTTCAGAGGTAGTACCAAACGATGAGCCCTACAGTTTGGAAGTCACACAAAATATGACTGGGAAAGAGCTGCCTCCACAAAGCAGACTTGACCATAATGATGTGAATAGAGCAAAGCTCTCTGGATGATCATTTCTGATGGGGAAAAACTCAAAAGGAGGAGAAACCGCTGCAAACATCCATTAACAACTGGAACATGGAATGTACAAAATATGAAGCTAGGAAAATTGGAAATTGATAAAAATGAAATGGAATGCATAAAGATAGATATCTTGGGCATTAGTGAGCTGAAATGGAACGGTATTAGCCATTTTGAATCAGACAATCATATGGCTAATTATGCCAAGAATGACAAATTGAAGAGGAATGGTATCACATTTATCATCAAAAAGGACATTTCAAGATCTATCTTGAAGTACAATGCTGTCTGTGATAGGATAACATCCATACGCCTACAAGGAAGACCAGTTAATACCACTATTATTTCAACTTACACACCAAACAGTGATGATGAAATTGAAGAATTCTACCAACTTCTTCAGTCTGAAATTGATCAAACGTGCAATCAAGATGCATTGATAATTACTGATAATTGTAAATAAAGAGAAAGGACTGGTAGCTGGAAAACATGGCCTTGGTGATAAGAATTATGCTGGAGACCACATGATAGAGTGTTGAAAGACCAACGACTTATTCATTGTAAATAATTTTTTTAAACAACATAAAAGATTGTTTAAAACATGTAAACCTCACCAGATGGTATCCACAGGACTCAAACTGACTATATCTGTGGGAAGCTCAATATCATTAGCCAAAATAGGCTAGGGGTTGACCATGGGACAGACCATCAATTGCTCATATGCAAGTTTAGGATGAATCTGAAGAAAATTACAATTAAAATAAGTCTATAAAAGTCAAAATATGAAAAAAAAAAGTCAAAATATGACTTTGAACATATCCACCTAAATTTAGAGGCCATCTGAATAACTGATTTGATGCATTAGACACTAATAACTGAAGACCAGAGAGTGATGGGAATAACATCAAGAATATCATAAAAAGCAAAAGGTGATTTGAAAGACAAAACTAAAATGGATGTCAAAAGAGATTCTGAAACGTGTTCTTGAGCACAGAGACGCTAAAGTGACTGGAAGAAATAGTAACATAAAAGAGCTGAACAGGAAATTTCAAAGGGCAACTCGAGAAGATAAAGTCAAGTATTATCATAAAATGTGCAAAAACCTGAAGTTAGAAACTCAAAAGGGAAGAATAGGGTCAGTGTTTCTCAAGCTGAAAGAACTGAAGAAAAATTCAAGTCTTGACCGGAAATATTGAAGGAGTCTATGGGCAAAATAGTGAATGATGCAAAAAGAATCAAAATAAGATGAAAGGAATACACAGTCACTGTATCAAAAGTAAATTGTTGCTATTTCAACCATTTCAAGTGGTTGTATATGATCAAGAATTGATGGTACTGAAGGAAGACATCCAAGCAGGCATTGGAATGAAGGCTTTGGAAAAAACAAGACTCCAGGAATTGACAGAATACAAACTGAAATCTTTCAACAAATGATGAAGCACTGAAGGTGCTCACTAATTTATGCCAAGAAATTCGGAAGACAGATACCTGGCCAGCTAACTGGAAGAGATCCATATCTGTGCCCATTCCAAAGAGAGGTAAACCAATGGAATGTAGAAATCATCGGACAATATCATTAATATCATATGAGTAAAATTTTGCTTAAGTCATTAAAAAATGGTTGCAACAGTACATTGACAGGGAGCTGCCAGAAATTCAAGTTAGATTCAGAAGAGGACATAGAATGAGGGATAACACTGCTGATGTCAGATGGATCATGACTAGAAAGAGAGAATACTAGAAAGATGTTTATTTGTATTTTGTTGACTATGCAAAGGCTTTTGACTATGTGGATCATTACAAATGATGAACAACATTGCAAAGAATGCTATTCCAGAACACTTAACTAGGTTCACAAGGAACTTGCACATAGGCCAAGAGGCAGTAGATCAAACAGAACAATGGGTCACTAAATGGTTTAAAATCAGGAAAGGTTTGTACCAGGGTTGTATGCTTTCACCATATTTATTCAATCTGTATGCTGAGCAAATAATCTGAGAAGACAAATTATATGAAGAAAAATGTGGCATCAGGATTGGAGGCTGACTCATTAACAACCTGAGATACGCAGATGATACAACCTTGCTAGACGGGAGCAAGAGGACTTAAAATACTTACCAATGAAGATCAAAGACTATAGCTTTCAGTATGAATTACACTTCAATGTAAAGAAAACAAAAATCCTCACAAATGGATCAGTAAATGACATCATGATAAATGATGATTGAAGTTGTCAGAGACTTCATTTTGCTTGAATCCACAAACAATACTCATGGAAAGCAACAGCCAAGAAATCAAGCAATGTATTGCACTGGGCAAATCTGCTGCACAAGATCTCTCTAAGGTTTTAAACATCAAAGCTATCAGTTTGGGTCAGTGTGCCTGACCCAAATCATAACATTTTCAATTCCCTACAATGCATGTGAAAGTTGGACAGTGAATAAAGAAGACAGTAGAAGAGTTGATGCATTATGGCATTGGAGAAGAATATTAAAAGTACTGTGAACTGCCAGAAGAACAAACAGATCTGTCTTGAAAGAAATGCAAACAAAATGGACCTTAGAAGCCAGGATGGTGAGACTTCATCTCTGAGACTTCAGACATATTATCAGGAGGGGCCAGTCCCTGGAGGACATCAGGTTTGGTAAAGTGGAGTATCAGCAAAAAAGAGGAAGACCCCAAAGATTTGGACTGACACAATGGCAGCAACAATGGGCCCAAATGCGACAATTGTGAGGATGTAATATTCTAGGAATTTTGAACTTGAGTATTAGGAAGACCAGACACTTCCTCTAAGACCCTTCAACCTTGCTGGATGGAGCATCTCATAGAGGTTACATGAAGGAGCACTGAGACACCACACACCCCGCCCAGCTCCAGTTGTAGCCCCAGCCACTATTTGACTACAACCCCGTGAAAGATCCTCAACAATACCAGTAGAGGAGCCACCCAGCTGAGGCCTGTTCAAACCAGTCTCATCACAAAATTGAGACCAAACTATCTGAACAGTTTTGTAGTCACATTTTCATATCTAGCATTGTATCTTAAAGTTTTCCAAAGACATGATTCCTGAGATACATTATGTAAATGGTTGTATACTATTCGATTGTCTAGAGAATATATGGTAATTTGGTTTCACTATTACCACTATTGCTGAACATTTTATCTTGCTTCAAATTTATAAGTATTAGCATTGCAATAAACATCATTGTGCTTAAAATTTTGCAGATACTTTTGCTTTTATTCATAGGCACGTACTATTTTAATAAGAAGAAGAAAGCCTTTAGTTTGAAAAAGTAAGTACAACTTTGCTTTGGATGTTTATAAGAATCTAACCCTTTCTAGAATGTTTATTAAAAATTAAACTTTATACAACTTTAATCATAGCTTTTAAAATACATAACTATTTATTTCAAAATGACAGAACAATTATGTTTTCTTCCAACTCAAACTCTGGATTAAAATTCTTAAACTATCAGAATATATTACCTAGGAAACTATGGAGTCATTTTTCTATTAAGCATCTTTTCATCTCAATATCATTTTGATCAGAAAATATAAAATTTATTTCTAAAAATAAAAACCGAATTACTTTAAATGTTATAATCATTTCTAGAAAGGGTGTTTTGTTTCATGTTTTTTGATGGGTGAGGGAAGGGTGCTTGTTGTTTTCTTAAAGACAAAATTAAACACTTTAAAATAATAGTACTTTTCTCATATTTTCTGTCTTAAATATAGTACAACAGTACAAATTTATTCTTACCAAGTTATCATAAATAATTAGGTTATAAATGAATGTGGAATATAAAGTAGACATTTTATTTCTAACTTATATTACATTTCTTACTCTTCATGTGTAAGTATTCATGTGATAGGGTTTGATAGTCTATTTGCTTTTCAGTCCTGATATATGACAACTTAAAGGTCACATTTTAAATGAATAGCTGACATATTTACAGTTTAAGAGTCATATTTTGTTGACTCTTGGGGAACAACAAGGGAGCTTCTATGGCACTGATATTATGTTACTGAGTGATTTCATTTTGAAAATTTATTCAACTGCACTCTTAAAGATTGTTAACATACATTTCTGTATGTATTTGTGCTTAATAAAATGTTTCCTTTACTCAGAACCACATTAGATGGATCCTTACAGAAAAAGAGAAACTTGTGAAACAGAACTTAGATTTTTAAAAAGCCCAGACTTACTGGACTGGTTGAAACTATAGCTCTCCCCAAGACTGTCACTCTTAAACCAACATTATCCTTTGAGATTGCCTGTTAGCTAAATAGCAGATTGGATCATAAAATAAAGAATATCACCCATGAGAAATGAGCTTCCTTATAAACAACAACAATAACAAAAAATCAACTATAGGAGACCAAATGGTCAAAATTTACTCTAACATAATGATGAGAATAAGGAGCTCTGGTAGCGTAGTGGTTACAAATCAGGCTGCTAACCTCAGGGTCATCAGTTCGAAACTACCAGTTGTTCTGCCAGAGAAAGATGAGGCGTTCTGCTCCTGTAAAGATTTACAGCCTCGGAAACCCTGTACAGGGTCGCTATGAGTTGGAACCGACTTCACGGTACATGACAACAACAACAACAACAAAATGAGTCTGTACCTATGCAGTGACACATAACAACAACAATGATGAGAAGGTTAGGGAGGAGGGAAACTACAGTACTAGAAATGGTA
>NW_006408655.1:7341117-7342518 GCF_000296735.1 Chrysochloris asiatica
TGCTGGTGGGTTTGAACAGCCAACAGTGACATCAAGGCTTTTTTTAAACCATTAAGATAGTGCTTATTTTACAAAAATATTGTTTATTCTTATATCATTACTATAAATTCAACATTTATTTTCATTATATAAAAACATTAAATGTGTCCAACATCACCAAAGAGGAGCTACCCGGAGCAATTAAATAAAATGTTACATATGATAAAAACAAGCATTTTTCACTTTTAAGGGTAATACTCATTTAAAATGCTTCAATTTAAATGTTTAAATGTTTCAATTTCTTAAGCTATTCTACCATCAGTTTATCCCTGTTTTGTCCATTGTAGATATAAATTAACATTTTAGGCCTCATGATCACCAAAATTCAGAGAGAACCCACTTCAATCCAACCCATTGCTGTTGAGTCCATTCCAACTCATAGCGATCCTCTAGGTTGTAACTGCTCCATGGGCCTTCCAAGGCATTATAATCTTTATGGAAGCAGACTGTCTTTCTCCCTTGCAGCCACTGATGGGCTCAAACCACAGACCTTTAGGTTAGTAGCTGAGCAATTGAACCACTGAGCCACCATGATTCCTCAACTCAGATACACAAGATTAAAATTCATGTTAGCACTATCCATTATTGGTTCTAGGGAGGAAAGCACACATGAAAAATGTCCACACAAAAAGCTCCCACAAAAAAAACCAAATATGACAAATGTACACAAGAAAAAAGCACCCAAGAACAACTGCTAACCTTAATACTAATTAATATATGGGGTTTTTCTATGTGGGCTTTTATTCTGGTTACTGACACAATACACAGGCGTTAGAAAGGAAAACAGAGACACAATGATGAGGCTTCCTCCCAAGCTCCATTATGATCTAAAGGAATACTTGCAATGTCAAAGTACCAGGGAGCTTCAAAAAGTTCGCAAAATATTCCATTTCTTCTTTTTTGTTGTTGTTAAGTTTTTATTGTGAATTGAGTGATAGTTTACATGGGAGAACATTGGTTTTACACTCATAGTTTCACTGCAATGATTACAATCCCCTCCATGCATCATTCAGCAATATTTGCTTCTATTTCCTCTGTTTGTTTTGGGGGGGAAGGGAGATGTACACAAAAACATTCAGGAATATATAATAATTTAAACAACCAAAGGGCACATTCTGCAAGCCCACCTCCTGGCCACACACACTCTATCTTACTCTGTCCATGCATCTAGAATCCTCAGCTGTTCTCTCTCTCCATGTCCTCATCTCTGCCTCCATCTCTGGCGTCACTGCTTCTCTGGATAGGGTCTCACATTCTGCTTGTGCTCTTCTTCTTTGATGGTCCTAGGGTTCTCTGCTCCTGGACTCTTAAGATTAACTACTCCCTCCATTATCTTTTTTTTTTTTTTAATGTTTTATTGTG
>NW_006408655.1:7348046-7348563 GCF_000296735.1 Chrysochloris asiatica
TCTTGTTATGTTGTGAAGTGTTAATTTTCTTTGAGGTTGCCTTATAGTCCATTAAAATTTCCCTCCATTTCGTGTAGCCTATTTTATCCTGTAATCTACCTGATCTTCTCACCATCTGGATCTCTGCTCCTAAGTGTTTACCTTCTTTTACACTGTAATTGTTTTGATCATAGACTGAGTTTCCAGATTCTCTGAGTTTGTTCTTATAGTTTTGTTCTGTTCTTGACTCTTCCTTCTGTTGATTTAATTCTGGGTGGTGCTGCCACGTATGTCACTCTCTGGTTGTTGTCTGTTCTTGTGGTTCTCAGTCCACACAACTCCCTTTAGGATATTTTGCAGTGCAAGATTGGCTTTGGCAAAATCCCTTAGCTTCTGTTTATCCTAAAATGTGCTGATTACACCATTGTATTTGACTGATAGCTTTGCTGGATAAAGGATTCTTGGTTGGAAGTTTTTTCTTTCAGGGTTTTATATATGTCTCCCCATTGCCTTCTTGCTTGCATGGTTTCTGCTGAGA
>NW_006408655.1:7349648-7361032 GCF_000296735.1 Chrysochloris asiatica
TGAATACTGTAGTCTATAATCTATAACCTATTATGAGTATGACTTTAAAGTCCTCTTTCAGTTTCTTGCCTTCAAAGCTGCCTGAGAGATTTCAAGATGCCACGTGTGGTTATTATGCTATACCTCAAAATTTAATTTAATTTAATTTTTGGCCTGTTTTGTTTTTATATTCTCTTTCCCTCTCTACACCCCTGTTCTGGCTTTTCCCATATTTTAAAAAAGAAAAACAGGTCAGAGCTGGCTCTTGGACTGGGAGTATCTTGCGCATGCCTCACGTATGACAGAAGAACCCACCAATGGTGTGGGTAGGGGGTGTCCACTTGCTCAGGCACACCCTCCCCCTCCCAGTCACCAGAATGGAGGTACACAAACAGTGGCAGGCCAATGAACAGATACCAAAAGAATAACTAAAATCAGAACAAAGCAAAACCGACAAAGTGTATTATCCACCTTTGCGCCAAGGTTTCCGCGGCATTTTTTCATGTTGTGTCTGCTTCCCCTTTAGTCTCGCCCAAGTTGTCAGCTCCGGGCCACCAAGCCCGGCAGATTCAAAAGTATGCGGTTTTTTATTTCCACTTCAAGTTCCACTAGCTTTAAGCCTTCAAAGTTTTTAAATATTCTTAGCTATGTGGTTCCGAGTTTTGGAGCTATGCCCTGGATCTGCTTTGCCTCGTATTCTGTGGTATTGCTGACTACGAACCTCACTGCACCTCACCCTAGCTGCCATCAAGCCCTTCCTCTCCCTCCATTATCTTTTAATGACATTTTTTTTTTTACAAATTTTTTTAAATCCACTCATACTTAAGATGACTGATTTCTTTAACTTTCCCAACATATTTGTGGTTTTCATCTATTGATTTTCTGTTTTGTCTTTTCCTGAATGATAAGAATACCACATTCTCTGGCACATTTTATAGTCTTGGTGTGGTGCTGTAGGATAAGCACTGGAGTGTTAACTGAACAGTCTACTGATCAAACCCACCAACCACTCCTTGAAACCCTATTAAGGGTCACTATGAGTAGGAACTGACTGGATGGCACTTTAACAACAACAACACATTTTTTAACCACAGAAATTGGTTCACCCTTAATTACATGATTTCTATAAGTTTTCCTATGATTTAATATGTTCACTTTAAGTATAAAACTGTTTATTAAAATACTAGGAACATACTTACATATGCAAATGCTCATCATAGCCTTTTAATTAATGTTCTGAGCTAAATCATCTGGACATCCATATAGGCTTGTTGGCATTACAGATCCAACAAATGTAAGAATAAAATGATGTCCTCCAGAAATGGGATTTACTTAACATCTACAACTAATAGACATTAAAGTGTTACAAAATCAATGCATTAATAAATACTCAAGAATTTTTTCCAAAATGTGTCCCAGTCTTTATAGGACAGTCTTGCACAAGGAAATGTGCTAATCACTTGCCCACATAATAAGGTCAACTACTTCTATTAAAGGACAGTTTTGCACTCTGTGTCCCGCATCCATCATTATTTAATCCTCTCAGATTATTTTCTGGCCTCTAAATCCTATTAATCCTCCAATTATGGCAAAGTAGAGTATACTTAGAAGTGTAGTACCAAATTAAAAACTGCCACCTAGGTATTGGCCAACTGCAAAGCCTGGTGCTATCTCACAAAAGCATCTGAATAGGGGTCCACATGGGTGCCCTAATTTTCAAATGTCGTTCAGTGGTTAAAGAATCCCTAGACTCTAGACTATCCCGGTTCCTGAATCTATTCTTTTATTTCTCTTCCATAGTTTATTGGGCTGCTCTATCTCCCCTTCTAATATTGCCGTCTTTACATAAATGTTGGGGTCCTGGTGTGGCACTATGGGTTAATGCACTGGACTGCAAGGTCGATTTGAACTGCAATGTTGGTGGTTCAAGCTCATCAGCCACTTCTCGGAAACCCTATACACGGTTGCTATGGGTCGGAACCAACTTGACAACAGTTAACAACAGCAACATAAATGCTGTCACATTGTTCCCAAAGACATGTTTCACATTAACTTTTGGTGTTCCCACAGTTTTCATTTGAATAAAATTAAGCAGCATAGTGAACATGTAATTTAACAATATCCTTTAGCATTCTATGAATGTTTAGTTGTTTTTATATCTTCATGAGGTTTGGTGCAAAATGTCAGTGAAACTTCAGAAGCACCAATTAAAGTACCACTTTTGGTTTAAAATTAGCTAGTTAATTAAGTAGGTCTACTTTCAATGAGGAGTCCTGGTGTGGCGCTGTGGGTTAATGTGCCAGACTGCAAAGCTATTTTAAATGCAAGATTGGCAGTTCTAGCTCACCAGCTACTCCTTGGAAACTATATACAGGGTTGCAATGAGTCAGAATTGACTCAACAGCACTTAACAACAACAACTTTCAAGGAGAGGACCGCTGGTAGCACAATGGTGAAGCATTTGACTGTTAACTGAAGGTTCAGAGGTTTGAACCCATCCAGCTGTTCTGAGGGAGAAAGATGACAGTGTAAAAAATCTGATAGGGCAGTTTTATTCTGTCATGTTGAGTCACTCTGAGTTGAAAACTCAATGCCACTTAAAAAAACAATCTTAGAGGAGAAAACTTCTAGATAGGTAGGTTAGCAGTGAGTTGCATGGGATATGGAGTCTGATTCTCCAGGTTCATATCTATGCTAGAGACACTGGACTTTAGGCAAATTACTCAGTAACACTGTGCTGTGTGTTAAAAACTAACTTTCATTTTTAATGACAGCAATCACATAAAATAAACCATTATCATCTAAAATGTTTCAACTTCTCAAAGCATTTTATAGTTCAATATATTACAGTTTATTCCACCCAGAGACATCGCCAATGTCAGGCCTGGCTATCTACCTTCCAAAGGTCACAGCCTTGAAAACCCTATGAAGCAACTCTTGATACACATGGGGTCACCATGAGTCTGAGGCGATTCCACAACAATTAACAACCAACTTAGTTCTCTTATGTCAGTGAGATAAAAGTACCACTTACCCAAGATGAGTTGTGAGGATTACATATGTCAAACCCCAAAGCACTTAAAACAATGTCTGGCCAAGTGGTAAACATTCAGTAAATGTTAGTCTTTATTAATATGTAAACCTGTGGAAAAGCACAAAGAAAAGCAAAACTATATACTTGCAAGAGCAAAACATAACAGTACTTACAGACTTTTCTTCAGAAATAACTTTCAAATCTTATAACATATTCATGATGATAGTTATTATGATGAATCTATTATTGTTTCTTAAATACATTATATAGTGACAGAGAGAAAGTACAATGCAACTATTTTGAAAGAAATAAATAGTAATATGTTTATAGAATGTCAAAACAAAGTATGACAGTATTTTACTTAAAAAAATGAAATCCTTTTCATTATTCTTTTTTTTTTTTTAAGTTTAGTAATTACATAGTTATAAAAAATAGTTTTTTCCATTTCTGAAATGAAGGGAAGTTTTTGCAGGCCTGTCCCATTCTCTTCAAAATTCTAACAGTTTAGCCTAGTATAGAAAGTTGTTGTTGTTGTTGTTAGGTGCCATCGAGTCAGTACCGACTTATAGTGACCCTATGCACAGCAGAACGAAACACTGCCTGATCCTGGGCCAACCTCACAATTGTTGCCATGCTTGAGCCCATTGATGCTGCCACTTTGCCAATCCATCTCACTGGGGGTCTTCTTCTTTTTCTCTGACCCTCCACCTTACCAAACATAATATCCTTCTCCAGCGACTGGTCCCTCCTAACAACATGTCCGAAGTATAAAAAGTAGAAATATGTAAATGCTCAGAGGTTCTACACAAAGGATTTATTATGACAAAAATTATTTTTGATTTTACCAGTAGCATGAAAAATTCACCACCACTCATCTGTAAATTTTTTGTTGTGTGTTGCCTTGCATGTTACTGTGATACTGGAAGTTATGCTGTCAACAGGATCACCCATGGTGGACAGGTTTCAGAGGACCTGCCAAACAGAAGGACTTTGAAGAAGACCTTGGTGATCTACTCTAGAAGAATTGGCAAGCGGAAACTATATCTATTGCCCGCAGAACACTGTCTAATATAATGTCCAAAGATGACTCCTCAGGTTAGAAAGCATTCAAAATACAAACTGGGGAAGAGTTGCCTCCTCAAAATTAGAATCAATCTTAATGACATAATGACATGGATAGAGAAAAGCTTTCAGAACCTTCCTTTGCTAATGTGGCAAGACTCAAAATGAGAAGAAACAGCTGCAAACATCTGATGATAATTGAAACATGGAATGTACGAAGTATGAAACTAGGAAAATTGAAAGTCATCAAATATGAAATGGAACACATAAAGATCAATACCGCAGGCAAACCCATGAAGAAATGCTTGTGCTCATTAATCACTGTTGTTGTTGTTGTGTGCCATAAAGTTGGTGCCAACTCATAGCAACTCTGTGTAAGGTTTTCAAAAGCAGCTGATGGGTTTGAACTGCTGACCTTATGGCTACCAGTCTAGTGCTTATCCTACAGTGCCACAGAGATGCAAATAAAAAAAATAATGAGATATCAACTCATCCCAGCAATAATAACAAAGTTCAAAACACCAGAAAACAATAAATGCTGATGAGGGTATAGAGAGGTTGGAACTCTTACACTACAGGTGGGATTGTAATATGGTAAAACCACTATGGGAAACGCTATGGCACTTCCTTAAAAAGTTGAAAATAACAATGCCATAGAATCCAGCAATCCCACTATTAGGTATATATCCTAGAGAAATCAGAGCAGTGAAACGAACAGATCTCTGTACTCATATGTCCACTGCAGCACTATTCACAATAGCAAAAAGATAGAAACAACCTAAAATGCTCAGCAATGAAAGAATGGATAAACAAACATGCAATGGAATACTATGCAACATAAAAGACTAATGATGAATATGAAACACCTCATAACAGGGATGAACCTGGAGTACTTACACTGAGTCATAAGTCAATCACAGAAGATTGAATATTGTATAAGGAAACTATTATGAAAACTCCAAAAAAAAAAAAAGTTTTCACACAAAAAGAAACATTCTTTGGTTATTACCAGAGGTGAGAGAGGAAAGGAGGGCAAATCGTTAACTATAGAGCTGTTGTTTGTTGTTAAGTGCTGTTGAATTGGTTCTGACTCATAGCGAGGATGTACAGGGTGTCTGAGGCTGTAAATATTTGCAGAGCAGAACATGTCTCATCTTTCTCCTGTGGAGCTGCTGGTGGGCTAGAGTCGCCAACTTTGTGGTTCACAGTCCAGTGTTTATCCTACAATGCCACTGTGCTCCCAACTACAAAGTAGATGCTTAACTTCGGTATAGGAAAAGGCAATATATAACAAGGAATGGGTCAGTAAGAACTGGTGAAGCTCAAGAAAGACAGTGGGAGGAATAAGAGGTAAATACTACTACATACATAATCCAGTAATCATGATAATACAAGTAGATGGACAGACAGACATCAAAATTGAACAGGTGTGGGAAGAAGAACAGGACTATACCTATAGGTTTGGCAGAGGATATTTCTATGTACACATTTACCTATTCTGCAATTTTATCCATGAATGTGGTAGAGCATACAGGAGGCAAAGTTATGAAAACTTCTTAGCCATAACCAAACACCTTGAGGGACTGAATTGCTGGACCTGGAGTCAGAACCACAGTCTTAGGGGGACAGCAAGGGCAGTTGTCATAACACAGACTACATAAAAAATATCTAAATCCTATTTGTTGAATAGTGCTGAGGTTTTACAAGTTTGTGAGCAGCCATCTAAGGTGCAACTATTAGTCTCTCCCTGCCTAATGCAAAAAAAAAAAAAAAAAGAGAGTGAAGAAAATTAAAGACACAGGAAATGATCAGTCCAGTGGGCTAGCAGATCATGCTAACTTTAGGTTCCATCACTGAGACCAGAAGAACTAGATGGTGTCTGGCTACCACTATTGACCACTCTGAAAGGGAGCACATTAGAAGTTCCTAGGTAAAGCGAAAAAAATATGTGGAACAAAAAGTAAAACCATAAAAAAAAAAAAAAAAAGCAGGCTTACTGGTTGGATAGAGAATGGTGGAACCTCTGAGATTAAGGAGGCCCTTAGTTATCCTTCAGACCAGGAACTGAATTTATCCACTTAGCTCAATTTGCAGGTCTACATGATAAACAATAACAATATGCAGGTCTATATGGTGAACAATAACACTAGGGAGGAATGCACACCTTAGAGTACTCAATCATTTGAAATCAAAAGGGCAACATTTGCCCAAGGGAAAAGTTTAGAAAATAAGAAGGGTTATAAAAGAAGCAGGAATAGAATTAAGAAACGCAGGGAGGAAGTGGGATACATGATGTTACATTATGGTGACTGCAGTCAATGGCATGAAATAAAATGTGTATAAATTGTGAATGGAAACTTCCTGCTTTGCCCAATTCACAATTTTTTTTTTTTAAAGATCAATATTCTAGGCATTCATGAGCTAAAATGGAGTGGTACTGGCTATTTTGAATATGACGATCATACAGTGTACTATGCTGGAAATGATACATTGAAGAGGAAGGGCATCACGTGGAGTCGGTTCTGAATCATAGTGACCCTGCATAAGGTTTCCAAAGCTGTAAATCTTTATGGGAGCAGAAAGTCTCATCTTTATCCTCCAGAACTGCTGGTAGTTTCGAACTGCTGACTTTGAGCCTAATTCATAATCACTATACTAACAGATCTTCTTGTCCTATACCATCTGAATTTAGAGATCATCTCAAGCACAGATTTGATGTATTAGACACTAATGACTGAAGACCAGAGGAGTTATGCAATGATATCAAGTATATCATATATGAAAACAGCTTTTCTGAAAAGGCAGCAAAGAAAGAAAAGGACAAAATGGATGTCAAAAGAGACTCTACAACTTGCTTTGAATGTAGAAATACTAAAGCAAATGGAAGAAATGATAACACAAAAGAGCGACAGAAAATCTTAAAATGCAGGTCAAGAAGATAAAGTAAAATATTATAATGAAATGTGCAAAGACTTTGAGTCAGAAAGCCAAAAGAGAAGAACATGCTCAGCATTCCTCAAGCTGAAGGAACTGAAAAAAAAATTCAAGCTTTGGGTTGCATTATTGAAGGATTCTACAGGCAAAATATTGAATGATACAGGAAGCATATAAAGAAAATGGAGGAAATACACAGTCACTGTACCAAAAAGATTTGCTCAATGTTCAGTCATTTCAAGAGATACCATATGATCAAGAACCAATGGATATTGAAGTAAGAAGTCCAAGCTAAACTGAAGGCATTGGTGAAAACCAAGGTTCCCGAAACTGGCAAAAAACAAATTGAAATGTTTCAACAAACTGATGCAGCACTAGAGGCTCCCATTGCCAGAAAACTTGGAAGATAGCTATCTGGCCAACTGATTGGAATAGATCCATATTTGTGCACATTCCAAAGAAAGAATGTGGAAATAATTGAATAATATCATCAACATTACATGCAAGTAAAATTTTACTGGCGACAACTAAAAAACGCTTGCAGCAGTGCATCAACAAGGAGCTGCCAGAAATTCAAGTCAGATTCATAATGGAACATAGAATGAGGGATATGATTACTGACGTAAGTTGGATCTTGGCTAAAAGCAGAGAATACTAGAAAGATGTTTACTTGCGATTTATTGACTATACAAAGGTATTTGACTGTGTGAATCATAAACTATGAATAACATTTCAAAGAATGGGTATTCCAGAACACTTAATTGTGCTCATGTGGAACCTATACATAGACCAAGAGACAGTCATTTGAACAGAACTAGCAAATACTGAATGGTTTAAAATCACAAAAGGTGCATGCCAGGGTTCTATCCTTTCACCATAGCTACTCAATATGTATACTGAACAAATAATCTGAGAAACTGGATAATATGAAGAATAAAACCAGAATTGGAGGAAGACTCATTAACAACCTGTGATGTGCAGATGACACAACCCTACTTACTGGAAACAAAGAGGACTTAAAATACTTACTGATAAATAACAATGACTACAGCCTTCGGTATGGATTGCACCTCAATGTTTGTTGTTGTTGTTAAATGCCATCGAGTTGACTCCGATTCATAGAGACCATGTATAAGGTTTCTGAGGAGCAGCTGATGAATTTGAACCACTGACCTTGTGGTTCAAACAATCTTTCAGTACAGTGCTTATCCTACAGTACTACAAGAAAACAAAAATCCTCACAAATGAACCAATAAATACTATCATGATAAATGAAGAAAGATAGAAGTTGTCAAAGAACTTCATTTTGCTTGGCTCCACAATCAACACTCATGGATGCAGTAGTCAAGAAATCAAAAGACGTAATTCATTGGGCAAATCTGCTACAAAAGACCTCTTTAAAGTGTTCAACAACAAAAATCTCATTAAAGTGTGTCTGACCCAAATCATGATATTTTCAATCACCTCATATGCATGAGAAAGGTGGACAATTAATAAGTAAGACTGTATTAGAATCAAGGTACATGAATTATGGTGTTGGAGAAGAATATTGGAAGTACTGTGGGACTGCCAGAAGAACTAACAAACCTGTCTTGGAAGAGGTATAGCCAGAATGCTCCTTAGAAGGCAGGATGGCGAAACTTTGTCTCTTTACTTTGGACATGTTGTCAGAAAGAACCTGTAGAAGGACATCATACTTGGTAAAGTGGAGGGTTATTGAAAAATAGGAAGATTCCCCAAAAGACGGATTGACACAGTGGCAGCAACAGTGGGCTCAAACATAACAATTGTGAGGATGGTGCAGGACAGAGCAGTGTTTTGTTTTGTTGTGCACAGGGTTGCTATGATTCAGAACCGACTAGATAGCACCTAACAACAACAACAACAACAACAAAGCAAATGGAAAAATGATGACTTCAAAGAGTTGAAAAAAAGATTTCAAAGAGTGGCTCAAGAACACAAAACAAAATATTACAATGAAATCTATAAAGCCCTGGAGTTAGAAAACCGAAAAGGAAGAACATGCTCAGCATTACTCAAGCTGAAAGAACTGAAGAAAAAAAAATTCAAGACTCAAGTTGAAATATTGAAGAATTCTGTGGGCAAGATATTGACTGTCATAGAAAGCATCAAAAAAAGATGAAAGGACTATATAGCTATTATACCTAAAAGATTTAGTCATCATTCAACAATTTCAGGAGTCTATACTGCACTTAAAACACTGATAAAAAACAAGGACCCAGGAATTGACTGAATTCCAATTGAGATGTTTTCAACAAACAGATGCAAACTGGAAGTATTCACTCATTCATGCCAAGAAATTTGAAAAACAGTTGTCTAGCCAAAAAACTGAAAGAAACCCATATTTGCCCTCATTCCCAAAATTGAATGTGCAGAATACAATGCAGAAATTATCAAACAGTAGCATTAATATCACACACAAGTAAAATTTTGCTGACAATCATTTTAAAATGGTTGCAGCATCACATCAACAGGAACTGCCGAAATTTAAGATGGATTCAGAAGAGGATATCGAATGTGGGATATCATTCCTGATGTCAGATGGATTTTGACTGAATGCAGAGAATACTAGAAAGATGTTTACCTGTGTTTTACTGATTATGCAAAGGCATTCAATTGTGTGGATCATAACAAACTATGGATATTATTTAGAAAAATGGGAAATCGTGAACACTTCCATGAGGAACTTGTGTATAAACTATCATGAGGAACCTGTATATAAACTAACAAGAAGTCTTTTAAACAGAACACATGTGCACAAGGTTGCTATGAGGATACTGAATGGTTTAAAATCAGAAAAGCTGTGTGTCAGGGTTGGTATCCTTTCACCATAATTATTTAATCTGTTGTTGAACAAATAAACCTATAAATTGGGCTATGTAAAGAAGATCATGGCATCAAGGTTGGAGGAAGACTCAACAACATATGATATGAAGCTGACACAATCCTGCTTGCTGAAAGCAAAGAGGACTTGAAGATGAAGATCAAAGACATACAGCCTTTAGTATGAATTATATCTTTGTTGTTGATGTTGTTGTTGAGTTCCTCATAGTGACCCTGCATAGGGTTTCCAAGGAACGGCTGGTGAGTTTAAATTGCCAACCTTGTGGTTCAACCCAACCTGTGATCCAGTGATCATCCTACGATGAAACATTAGGACTCCCAAAGATGGTGGTTATGTGCTGTGGAGTTGGTTCTGACTCATAGGTTTCCGAGGCTGTAAATCTTTACCAGAGCAGAAAGCTTCATCTTTCTCCTGCGGAACTGCTGGTAGTTTCGCACTGCTGACCTTGAGATTAGCAGCCCAATTCATAACCACTAGAGCTCCTTAAATTACATCTTAATGTACAGAAAACAAAAAATTTTTTCACAACTGGACCAATGAGCAAGATCATGATAAATGGAGAAAAGACTGAAGTTGTCAAGGAATTCATCTTACTTGAATCCACAATCACCACCCATGGAGGCCACCATCAGGAAATCAAATGGCTTATTGCAATGGACAAACCTGCTGCAAAAGACCTTTTTAAAGTGTAAGAGAGCAAAGGTGTCACCTTGAGGTCTAAGTGTGCCTGACCCAAGTCATAGTATTTTCAGTCACCTGTTTGGCACTGTTCTGTGTGGCATTGTAGGCTAAGCACTGGACTGTTATCCACAAGGTCAGTGGTTCAAACCCACTACCCACTCCTCGGAAACCCTGTACAGGGTTGCTATGAGCTGGACTCTATGGCAAAATGACAACATTCACATTCAAAGGTTAGACAATAAATAAGGAAGACAGAAAAAGGATTAATGTATTTGAATTATGGTGTTGGCGAAGACTATTGAATATATCACCAGAAGAATGAACAAATCTGTCTTGGAAGAAGTGCAACCAGAATGTTCCTTAAAAGGGAGAGTCTATCTTACATACTTTGGGCATGTTAGCAGTTGGTGTAGTGCTTTAGGAAGCAATGGACTGTGAACCACAAGGTCGGCAGTTCAAACCCACCAGCTGCTTCTCGGAAATCCCATATACAGGGTCGCTATGAGGGGGAACCGACTCATGGGCACTTAACAACAATAACAAGCTCAGTTGGTACCAGTCCCTGGAGAAGGACTTCAAGCACAATAGAGAGCCTGTGAAAAACAGGAAGACCCTTGAAGAGATACACTAACCCAGGAACGATTGTTAAGATGGCACTAAGAGTTGAAACTCATTCAGGGCACCTATCAACAAAAATATTTTAGTTTTGATTTGTAAAAGGAACATTCATTTAAGCTGACAGGAAACAGACAAAAAGACAGGGGAGAGAACAAATAAGATGGTGGATCGGGTGGAAGTGCAGTAAAGGAGCTCCGACAGCAACAACAC
>NW_006408655.1:7364118-7369547 GCF_000296735.1 Chrysochloris asiatica
AAAAAAAAAAAAAAAAAGACAGGGGGAGCAAACTTTAATGCTGGTGGTGGTTGTGTGCCCTGTAGTCTGTTTCGACTCATAACGACCCTGTATGGTAGTTTCAAACCTCAGACCTTGAGGTTAGCAGCTCGACTCATGGGGGAGGGGGGGAGGGAGCAAGAATTTTAAATTAATTTACTGTTTGAACTGGAAACTCTTTAAATACATACAAGCGGATCACATTTCAGGAGTCTTGAAGAATAAAACCGTTCCACGCAGCGCTCCCCTAGCGCAGGAGTCTTCCTAGACTCTTCGAGCAGCGCCCCGAGCCGCAGGTTCGCGCCTGGGGCGCGGCGGGCGCCCGCGTGGCTAGCAGGGGCTTCAAGGCCTCTGCGCGTTCTCGGCGCTGCAGCCCGCTCCGGCCGCGCGGCGGCCGCAGCGGCTCCCCCGCAACCCTCAGGTCCTGAACGTGATCTTTGTGGCCTGAGCTTCAGGAATGGGCCAGGAGAATAGGGTATTTCAGTGATCGAACAGCTAGAGTTTGGAAAATGTGGGATTGGAAATTAATGGTTAAGCAGGATTTGAGGGGCTGAAGACGTGGGGATACCGGAGGGCAGGAAGAGCCGACCTGGCCGCCAGGAGCGGAAGACGGTTAGAGGAGGGGCCCCTAGCACGCCCGGAAGCCACCGCCGGGGGAGATTGCGAAGTGAAAATTGGCAGTTTTTCCCGTAGGGCCCCTCGAAATACACCTTAGCGTAGCGAGAACCCCGAACTCTGAGATTAGTGCAAAAGTACCAGAGACATCTCAAAATACAACGGGCGTCCCTGGGTGGGCTCGAACCACCAACCTTTCGGTTAACAGCCGAACGCGCTAACCGATTGCGCCACAGAGACTCCTGTGGAAACGAGCTCTGCTGGTACAGCCTTTATGAACAGTAACAAAGGTAGTGCGTGGTTGTTATTTTCTATTTCCCGTTTTATATTAGGAAAATCAGACTTTTTTTCTTTTTAACCCTTGTAATTCTAATTTCCACTTTTCAAGTGTATTGAAAAATTATAAAATACAAGATCAAGTGAATTTAACGTGTGCCGTATATTTAAATATTGTTGAGCTTTATTTCTACTCCCGTTTGGAATATTCTTTTAAACAAAAAACAAAAAACTTTTTATTGTGAATTGAGCGAAAGTTTACAGAGCAGATCATCAGTTTTACATTCAGTAAATGTAAAATTATTGCAATCAGTGAACAGTATTTATCTCTATTTTCTGAAACGTTCTATTTTAAGACAAATATTTATGATTAGTTTTATAAGGAAATTTAAAATTTTAATCTTAGGTATGGAGAAAATTCCCTTTTGTTTTAAACTATTTATTCAGTGTTTTAGTTGCAAATCTTGATGATTTACGAGTGTAGCATTTTCAAGGTCATTTTAATTGTATTTGCTGTCCTTTATTTTTATTCTCAGGTATTATTGAGTACATGTATGCTATCCCTGTTTGTTTTTACCAACCTACATTGCAATTATTTGTCGCACTAACGTAAAGGAACACGAGAAAATCACAACTCCCTGAGCATTGTAGTTAATTACAAAATTCGCCTGGATTCTCCTTGAAATTAGCCTTCACATCCATATTTGCGCCATGTCACTTAAAACACGTCACTCAGGATGTTTATAACCCAATTTGAGGAAAGAGTAATTTAAAAATACTAAAAATGTATGATTTGTGACTACTGAAAATTCTTAGCACAGAAACACTGCTAGCAAACATCCCTATTAAATGTTCTTTATTAAAATCTTTCCCTTTTGTGTGCATATTTCCTGATGCCTTTAAGGTTCTTTTCAAAATTCCCTCTTTCCTCAAAAATTTGCTAGTTTCCGCTAAAGAACTTTAAATTCTTCAGACACTAAATTGCTGGATCCAGAATCCACAGAATTTGTATAATGATTTATAGATTTTGTAAATGTGCCTCCTTCCATCCAATCAACATTTTGAGTTCCTGTGGTGATAAGATAATTTAAATTGGCTTTAAAACCAATTAGCAGCGCTCCTTGAAATCGTTGAGATGTTAAACATCTGTGAAATCACACCAAGCTGTACACTACTGTCAAAAGACTTTAAAAGTATGCTTGAAAATTCTAAATTTGAAAAATAAGCCAGGAAATGCTTATAAAGAGCATAGGTGTCTGATTTCATTCTATGATGCTAGTTTCATACTTTTTTTTTTTTAACATTCATGCTTTTTATTTACTTGTTATTGTGAATTAAAACTACCAGCCTCTAGCTTTTCTTCTCCAAATAAGTAAATGAAGTGTCCTTGCCTCTGCTGTATTGTTCTTGTGATTATTCAGTTAGAACAAACTGCCACTGAAAACTGTATGGTTCTCCACCTATCTTAATCACCTAGTGCTGCTGTAACCGAAATACCACCGTGGATGTGTTTAACAAAGAGAAATTTATTTTCTCATGGTTTAGGAAGCTAGAGATCCAAATTCAAGGTGTCAACTCTAGAGGAAGGCTTTCTCTCTCTGTCAACTCTAAGGGCAAGTTGTTTGTCTCTTTGAGCTTCTGCTCATGGAGAGTCTTCATGTGGCTTGGCATGTCTTCCACCATCTCTACTTCTCTCTTTCTGCTTGTTTTTATTTCTCTTCTATCTCAAAAGAGACTGACTCAAAGCATACCCTACACTAATCCTGTCATTAACATAACAAAGACAACCCATTCCCAAATGGGCATGGCTGTTAAGATTTACAATACATATTTTGGGAGAGGGACACAATTCAATTCAGAACATTACCCATTCATTCCATATTTACTCTCTTGTTTAATAATAGTTCTATTATTCAAATATTTTTATGGCAATCTCTGCTCACTTCAGTTGTTGCACTAACATGCTCACTTTTAAGACATCTTAAAAGATGAGAAGCATCAAAATGAAGAGATTGCTAAGAAACACTAAAATTGAGAGGTTAATTCAAAAAAGGTATGTTAACTCATTATATGCTAAGAACTTATCCATGTCAATATTACTGTTTATTTCAAAACAATCTTACAGCCTGGTTCTGTAATTTTAACATTTTAAATAAAATAAACGACTGTTTGCGCAGTTAATCACTCTTGCCTTTCTAAAACATTTTTATTTTTACTCTACCACTGAAATATACTTCCAAAGAACATTAAAAGATTTGAAAGATTGAATAAATGTAATCTGAACATTTTATACCGTTTGTATATCAAATGTAGCTTTTATGAAAAATACCCATTTACAAAAGTAAAAGTGCAGTTAATATACTTTGCCTTCTAAATGTCATCTTTTTGTTGTTGCTAAGTGCCATCAAGTCAGTTCTGACTCATAGTGACCTTATATAGGGTTTACAAAGAGTGGCTGGTGAGTTTGAACCACCAACCCTGTGGTTCAAACTGACCTTACAGTCGAGTGCTTATCCTACAAGGCCACACCAGGACTCCTATCTCATCTTGGTGGTGGTGTGTCGTGGAGTCGTTTTCAACTCATAGTGACTCTGCAAACGGTTTCTGAGGCTGTAAATCTTTACAGGAGCAGAAAGCTTCATCTTTCTCCCGCTGAACGACTGGTAATTTTGAACTGCTGACTTTAAGGTTAGCAGCCCGACTCATAACCACTATGCTATCAGAGCCATAATATTTAAGCCCAAGTAAGTCCACTGGATGAATTTTAGAAGCATACATTATTTTTCTTTATGTTTCAGGAGAAATGACCCCAAACAAATTATTCCATATAGCTTTGTCAGTTAGGTCTTTAAGGTTGCTAAAAATGAAAGAACTAAACAGTCTGCCCCTTTTGTGCATATCATATACAACCGAACTGCAAACTTAACCTTTTCCAAGAATGTGCTCTACCTGAGTGGCTGACCTGTGCAAATTAATGGGCCTATATATGTTTTCTTTCTTCTCAAAGAGGAAAAAAAGAAAAGGACGACGTCTGTGCAAATGGGATCCACCTATCTTGTCAAATAACATAAAATGGACCACACTGATTCATGAATCATTCAGGTATCATGAATCCAGGGCTTTCAGATAATGTGCCTTCAGCTTCATCCCAACCAAACAGGAAACTCTCAAATCATGATTACTCACATAATTTCAATTAACACTGCTGTGCATGGCCTTAATTCTTTATAAATAACTGTTTCAGAAAGATGGAGTCCTGGTGTGGCGCTGTGGGTTAATGAGCCAGACAGCAAAGACGTTTTAACTGCAAGTTCGGCAATTCAAGCTCACCAGTTGCTCCTCAGAGACCCTATACAGGGTCGCTATGGGTCGGAATCAACTCAGTGGCACTTAACAACAACAACATTTCAGAAAGATGGTGATGAAGTTGTTTTTAAAAATAAAGAATGCAGTGTTAGAGAAACCATCACAATAAATGGAAGCTTATGGCACTTGGAAACATCTAAAAAGAATGTTAAACCAAATGTCACTGAAAGCAAGAAAACTATGAGACTAATGGGCAAAGTCAATTTAAATCACATTAAAGCTGATTTATGGTAAAGATGAGTTGAGCCCTTTCAACCAATCTCAAGCCTACTCACCCAAAGCATCAACATTTTCATACAAACTTGTCAGTAGCAGTTAAACAGGCCAACAGGAGCATGACAGAAAACACTTCAAAGAGAATAAATACTACTTCCATGTTGCTGGTGTTGCTAAGTGCCTTTGACTAGATTCCAACTCTTAGCAACCCTGTACAGGGTTTCCGATGAGCAGCTGGTGAGTTTGAACTGCTGACCTTGTGGATAGCAGTCCCATGCTGATCCTACAGTGCCACATCAGGAGTAGTTGACCATTAGTTTCGGTCTACTCACACAAAATAAGTTAGAAAACTGAGAGAACTATAGCTTATCATTTCTAATGTCATTTAGCTGGAAATTTTCATGTAATTATTGAGATAATTATCTCCATTTTATTTTTCATTAAATAGACACAGTTTAAGAAAAAAGATAAAAGGATACTTCACTGATGCACTGCTATTCAGCCTGCTGTTGTTAAGTGCCATTGAGTAGGTTCCAACTCATAACAACCCTGCATAGGATTTCCACAGAGCAAATGGTAAGTTTGATCCGCCAGCCTTACAGTTCAAACCCCAGTGCTTATCCACACCAGGACTCCAATTCATCCCAATTCAGGCCTATTAGGTTTCATTAGAAATTATGAAACATACTTGTAGACTTTTTCTCATAAACCTCTGTTTACGTATGTGGGAATAATTTCAAATATATTTTTAGTAAATATGGTTCTACCAAATAATACAGACCTAAAATGTGATCAGTTCTCTCACATTATTTACAAAACTATCAATTATTTCAACTATGTCCAGACCAATAGACTATTGGATCCAGTTTAAAATGTTGAGGAAGGAGTAATTTTAACTTTAAGGTGTACTCTGGGGACATTTCTTTGGAAGATCCTGT
>NW_006408655.1:7370062-7380994 GCF_000296735.1 Chrysochloris asiatica
GATTCGTAACCACTACGCTGCAAATAGCTGCTTAAATTTTCAGTAATCAGTGGTTGTATTTAAAATAAATGAAAGAAGAAATTTTTATTTTAATTAATCAGAGTGTGTAGTATTTAGATTAAATAAGAGGATCTAAAGCTCTGATCATTAATGCCAAACCGATATATCCAGGAGAAGCACCAATTACTGACTCTGCCTTTCCTAGTGTACTCCAGGGTTTCTCAGGAAGGTCACACAGGGCATGACTGTCCCTCTTTCTACAGTTCCAGGGACATTACAGGTGTGCTGAAAGTAGAAAGTACAGACCAATGGCCCAGGAATCACTTGCTTGCAATTACTTTCTAAAGAATGAATAGGAAACCTTGAATGAGAGATCAAAGTCAACTAAATCATTAGGAGTCCTGATGTGGTGCTATAGGATACGCACTGGACTGCTAACGACAAAGTTGGTGGTTCACACCTACCAGCCTCTCCTCTGAAACCCTATACAGAGTGATTAAGAGTTGGAACCAACTCAACAGCACTTACAACAATAACAAATCATTAAAACAACTATATCTAGTAAAGAGTTGGTAGTCAATGAACTGTTCACTCAAAGAACTTAGCCAATGTGTCATTCAAATTTTTAAAGGCATATGAACATTACTTTAGATATCTAGAGCTATAGGTATAAACCAAAATTTAAGTCAACTCAAAATAAAATTTATATTTTCAAAAAACAAAGTTTTTCTAGTATTAACAAAATGATTCATCCCAGTATAGTGCAAATGACAAATGCTCTCATATATTTAAAATATGATTCTTCCAAAAGGGTGATTTTCAAATATGATATAAATATAGCACTAAAAGCACTAGCTCAACATCCTACATTTACATTTATCAAATCTAGTAAAGTTCCTCAGTCAATGGGCATAAAATAGATCATAAAGTTTATGTTCTACATCCTACTTTGGTGAGTAGTTTCAGAGGTCTTAAAACTTATGCGTGGCCACCTAAAATACAACTATTGTTCTCCATTCATCTGGAGCAAAAGAGAAAGAAATAAGCCAATGATTCAAAGAAGAAACTAGTCTGTAGGACTAATAATCCACAAAACCCACAGTTTATCTATTCTGAGACCAGAAGAACTAGATAGTCCTGGTATGGCGCTGTGGGTTAATGTGCCAGACTGCAAAGTCGTTTGACTGCAAGGTCGGTGGTTCAAGCCCACCAGCTGCTCCTTGGAAACCCTATATAGGTTCGCTATGGGTCAGAATTGACTTGACAGCACTTCACAACAACAACAAACACTACTGCCTATTCCGGTCAGAGCAACAATTGGTGGGAAATGACCTGACAGAATGGGAGAAAAATGTAGAACCAAACCTAAAATTCTTTAAAAATTCAACCTGAGTTAAGTAAGAGGGAAGGACTCTCCAAAACCATTGCCCTAGATATTCTTTAAACATTAAACCAAAACTAATTTCTGAGGTTACCTTTAAGCTAAATAAATACATTGTTGTTGTTTGTTGTTAAGCGCCGTCGAGTCGGTTCCGACCCATAGCGACCCTGTACAGGGTTTCCAAGGCTGTAAATCTTTACAGGAGCAGAACACATCATCTTTCTCCCGCAGAGCGGTTGATAGTTTCGAACTGCTGGCCTTAAGGTTCGCAGCCCAATTCGTAACCACTATGTAACCAGAGCTCCATAAATAAATACTTCACAAAATAAATACTATCATGTGTAAGTACTGTGCTCCTTTAAAAAAACAGTCATCTATCTGAGGTCAAATGGTCACAATTACTTTAAAATGAAGATGAGCGGGTAAGGAGATAAGCAAAGTAAATTAATGGAAACAAAAATGTAAATAATAAAAATGTGCATGCATTGCAAAGAATGTAACCAATGACAATGCACAATTTTTGTAGAAAATACTGAATGGGAGCCTAATCTGCTATGCGGACCTTCACCAAAAAAACACACAATAAAGTGTTATGTATATGCAGTCCTGGTGTGGTTCTGTGGGTTAATGCACTGGACTGCAAGGTCAGCTTGAACCACAAGGTGGTGGTTCAAGCTCACCAGCTGCTCCTCAGAAACTCTACACAGGATTGTTATGAGTCGGAACCGACTCGACAGCACACAACACATGTATGTTTTATATATAAAGTTCCTTTTTCCCCATGGTGCTGTAAAGACACTACCATTCTTCCAACAGACTAAATTGAAACGCTGGCATCTCATATTCTTCTGTCATTTCCTGCCTTCAGTCATTTACCAAGTTCATCAATTCTACCTTTGCAATGTCTCTCAACTTTGACTTTGTGTCCCCCTATACATCTCTATTCCTACAACTCAATATTAATGCAATACATTCCATATACTTATTTCCCTCCATGTAACCTAATTCCAATACATGTATACCCAAGCAAGATTTAATAAATCAGCACTTACTGTTCAGCTGGTGCAATACTGCACATGCACTACATTTATCTCTCAACTATGTAGGATAGATTCTGTGATAGTTAAGGTTTTGTGTCAACTTGACTGAGCCAGAATTCCCAGTGGTTTGGCAGTTGGAATGTGATTATCCCCCATGGTGATGAAACCTAATACAGGTATAATTAACACTATGATGATTGGCTATGAGCAGTCAATCAATTGAAAGGATGTTTCTTTGGGGGTGTGGCCTGCTCCCAATATAATGGATACACAGCAAAGCTTGCTCTCTTCCTCTGGGGACCTGGAATTCTGCAATTGTGAGCCATTTCCTTGACATAAACTTCTTTTTACATATATGCATATATAAGTTTCACTGGTTTTGCTTCTCTAGAAAACCCAGCCTAAGACAGACACTATTGTTAGATAAACTAATGGTTTAAAATTTAAACTTTAAATCTATTTAAACTTTAACTTGCTCCAGGTACTAAATGCCATTCCTTGTCTCCGATTTGCTTTTTCTCATCCATTACTTAGAACACCTTCCCTTTTCTATTCTCTCTCTCAACTATTAAAGCCTTATTCCTCCTCCTGAAACATTTCCTTCTCCTTCCATCTAGATATAATCTTTCCCGCTTGTAAATCCTCTGGTGTTTTTCTTCTTTCAACCTCAATTCATATTGTAGCCACTTTTGTATTTATTTAATACCTCTCTTTAGTTTATCTATTCCTTGAGATCAGAAATGCTATTCATCTTTGTATTTACTGCAGCACTTGTTTAGTCATGCTAAATTACTGTGATGGACAATTGAAAACAATTATGAAAATGAAAGATCAACTACATTAAATATTTTTTTTATAGAAAACTAAAACAGTTTATAGATTCACAGTGTGAAACAGACCAAAAAAGTTAACACATAAGCTTGTCAAGGTAGATGATAGGACTCTCACAATGTTTTTTAAAAAGGACTAATTGTCTCAGGGAGGCCCTTTACTACAAAAGAAAATCCATGATCATGTTATGCATTAAATTGCCTCTCTTGTAGTTTTTAATTTGCAACAGTTCCTCAGTATGTCTCTCTTTCTCTCTCTTATATATCATACTCCAACAATTTTTTTAGTATAAAGGCTAGTAGTTTTGTAGAATGCCCATTAAATGACGTGTTGATTGCCCGTTCTTCATTAGATTCAGGCTATGTACTTGTTTTTGGACTCAAGCATGGTACCAATTACAAGGAAGGCACAGACTGAGCAGTGTTTTGCTCTGTTGTACTTAAAGTCATTATGACTTGGAATCAATTCCAATACCCCTAACAACAGCAGCAACTTTTGCTTCCTCTACTTAACTCTTTCATGGTCCTTAGGACATACAGTGCCCACTTACATGTTTAGTGGGGAACTCTTATCCCACTTTTAGTGCATGCTGACATCTGGAGAGGCCTATAGAACTGCATGAATCTGAAGAAATCAGGCTTTATCCCATTACCATCAGTTGCAAATACTCCTTGGGGCAGACATGTCCCACTAATTAAATCAAAATCCATTATTACCGAAAAATGATATTTTTTTTTAAGATTTCATTTAAAATGCCTTCTGTTACTGAAAACACATGGTTTTAACAAAAAATTTCAAATCAGGAAATAATTTGGTCTTGAAAGTGTTAGCACAGTAAACTGGAGATGGATATAAGAGTGGTAAAATGAAAAAGAATGAGGATAAAACAAGAACAAAGAGATGGGTGATGTTGATTATGATTTTGGCAGAAGCAAAACAATATTTCTCAACATCAAATAATATGAATGATCTCAACTATTTAGACAGAAATATGGTTGAAATAACAACTCCTGTACAGGCAGTTGTGTGTTATAAATGAGATCAATTCCTAAGTGTGTCTTTAAGTGGAATTTGTAGGTAAGTTGGGATAAGTGCATATGGTTCTTATTTAGTCTTGCTTTACTAGCAAGAAATGGCTGGAAGACTTTTCAGTGATTCAAAAGTTGCATGTGCAGCAAGTGAAGGTGATTGTGATGAAGAATTTGTTGCGAATAAGGGTTGGGTCAATCTTTTCAGAGGAGGACAAATTTTCATAACAATAAAGAGCAAACATCAGTTGTCAGTAAGCAGACAGTCATTACTTGGGGACTGCCTCCATTTAAAAATTTCTTAGCGATATCTGTTTTTCTCTATTCTATTTATATATTCACTAAATAATTCTGATCTGACACTTCATCTCCATAAAAATGCTCACCAGAAAGAGAACCCTCATTTTATAAAATTGGTTCTGATTTTTTTTTTAGTGAAGTGCAGCCCTTAATGAATCATCATTCAATGAGTTTCTGGTTCAAAAACGAAATCCTTTTTAAACTTAGTTATGGAGAACTAGGAAAACAAGTTTTCCACATTTGCCAATCTCTTGGTAAACTAATAAACTTGAATTTCTGAAACTGGAAAATCAAAGCTCAGGAGTCCCTGAGGGGCACAGTTAAGCACTAACCAAAATGTTAGCCAAATACATCTAGAGGCACTTTGGAAGACAGGCCTGAGGATCTGCTTCCAAGAGGTCACAGTGTTGAAAACTGTACGGATTCATTCTACTCTGCACACATGGGTCACCATGTGTCAGCATCAACTTCAGGGTTACTAATAACAACAATCAGTGTCGCTAAGTAAAAAGATACTGCAGCAGACAAAAACGGAAACTCATACGGAACTTCAAGCTTATTTCAAGGTTTAGCCAAATGTGCTTTCTCTAGTCCTGGGTTGTCTCTCACAAAACAGTACTTAAGAATTTTTCAACGTTATCTCTGCTCTAAATATTGACAAATTTCAGAGCTCATAGACCATCAATTTAACAAGTAACCTCAATTTGACAAGTAACCTCAAGTAAACTCGGTGCTAAGGTCTACCCTTAATCCAGATCAGAAGAGTTTGTGATCTGTTTATCTGGAAAAATATCTTTCCTTGTGACCTAAGAAATCAAATATAACTCCCTATGGCACATCGCTCTGGTAGCGTAGTGGTTACGAATCGGGCTGCGAACCTTAAGGTCAGCGGTTCGAAACTACCAGCCGCTCCGCGGGAGAAAGATGAGGCTTTCTACTCCCGTAAAGATTTACACCTTCGGAAACCCTGTACAGGGTCGCTATGGGTCGGAACCGACTCGACGGCACTTAACAACAACAACAACAACAACATGGCACATCAAAGAAACTATCTCTGTCCTCTTCATGAGAGCTTTACTACCGTAGCTTCTTTGCCTAAGAGGTATTATTTAACTTTACATTAAAAATATCAGAAAGATAGAAACTATAAATCAAGATACTTTATGGCCTTTGAATCAACAAACTATTTGAGAGTCTTTGTATTTGGAATAAAGACATTTATTTATTTAAAAATACTATTTTAATGAGTTTTTGGTGAAAGTTTACACAGCAAGTTGGATCCCTATCTGACAGTTGACACACACGCAGTTGTTCGGTGACATTAGTTTACGTTTATCACAATGTGTCCACTTTCTCTTTAATTGAGCACAGTTTATTCCCTTCTCAATACTCTATAGTTTCTCTGCCCCCTTATCTCCTTATCTCTGCTTTTGAGAAATTATTGACATTTTGGTTTTTAAGTAGGAAACCTATCTTACAGGTAAATCCTTATTTTGTGTGCCACACTGCTATATTGCTCAAAGAGTTTCCTCAGGGGATAAGCTTGGTTCTAGGTGTAGAGAAAGTCTCAGGGGAAGTCTCCGTTAATTGCTGTCTCCTCTGTTCGATGCTGTTACAGTTTGTCTGTTTTTGTTTTTAAATAAGAATTTAATTTCTCCATGATTTTCTCCCCTTCTATCCAAAACCTAGTGTTGTGGCACCAGTCAGAGTGGTCTGTGGTGTTAGCCAGACACCACCTTGTTCTTCTCATCTCAAGTTAGATGATATTGTGGCTTAAGTAGATTTGTTTCTTCTTTACACTTTTGGTTACTTCCTTCCTGTTTTGCTCCTGGTAAGTGGAAACCCATAGTTAAAACTTAGATGGTCACCCTTAAGCTTTTAAGACCTTAGAT
Organism: Chrysochloris asiatica; assembly: GCF_000296735.1. NCBI lineage: Eukaryota > Metazoa > Chordata > Mammalia > Afrosoricida > Chrysochloridae > Chrysochloris > Chrysochloris asiatica. The sequence goes on from NW_006408655.1 coordinate 7,376,535, forward strand.
ACTACTTACTTCACTAGAATGCAGATCGTGATTGTTGTGAACTACGTTATGCTAATTGACTGAGTTGTCCCATCTGACTATGGTTCTAAGCCTTTAAACCCAGAAAACCAGTGTTGAAGGCCATTTGGTTATTTCCTGGATTCTTGATGTGGCACTGTACTGTAATTACTGGACCATGAACCACAAGATCAGCGATTTGAACCCACCAGCCACTTATCAGAAATTCTTATAGGATCGCTGATTCAGAACTGACTCAACAGCACTTAACAGCAACAACATGTGGTAAAGTGGAGTCCTGATGTGATGCTGTAGGATAAGCACTTGACCACAACGCCATCTGAATCTCAAGGTTAGTGGTTCAAACTCACCAGTCGCTGCTTCAAAACCCTATATAGGGTCACTGTGAGTCAGAACCAACTAGACAGCACTTAACAAAAACAACATGTGGTGAAGTGGAGGTCAGCAAAAAAGATGAAGACCTCCAACAAGATGAATTGGCACAGTGGCAGCAGCAATGGACTCAAGCATAACAATTGTGAGGATGGCCCAGGATCAAGCAGTGTTTCATTCTGTTGTACAGAGGGTCACTATGAGTCAATGATGACTCAATGACACCTAATAACAACAACATGTGGTTCAGTGGAGTCCTGGTGTGGTGCTGTATGATAAGCACTGGACTGCTAACCACAAAGTCGGCAATTCAAACCCACCAGCTGCTCCTTGGAAATCCTAGACAAGGTCACTATGAGTCAAGACTGACTCAAAGGCACTTAACAACAACAATGTGGTTCAGTGGGTTAAGCATTGAGCAGCTAACCAAGAGGCTGAGAGTTCAAACCCCCGAGCTGTAACATGGGAGAAAGATGAAGCTATCTGCTTCTGGACAGATTTACTGCCTTGGAAGCCCTTCTCTGTCCTAGAGGGTCATTATAATCTGAAATTGACTTTACGACAATGAGTTTGGGTTTTTACTTTTTGTTTTGTAGATACTTCTGTGTGTTCTAACCTATGTACAAATCTGTACCTACTGATATACCAATTTGCCTATACCCATCTACATGTGATCAAACACTCATTGTTACTTTGGTTATGCTCTGCCTACTACATCTACATTCAGTACCACTTTTCTCATCACCAAAAATAACTAGTCCTGGTATGGCACTATAGAATAAGCACTGGACTGCTAATGGCAAGGTTGGTGGTTCAAACCCACCAGTAACTTTCAAAAAACCTATACAGGGTTGCTATGAGTCAGAACTGAGTTGACAGCACTTAACAATAACAACAACAACAACACTATGTAAAGCATACTTGCCCCTACCTTCACCCCCTGATGACTATTTATTTCTTCTTGTTTTCTTATAAAAGGATCATACAATATTTGTCTTCATATGCTTGACTTATCTCACTTAGCATTGTTCCCTCCAGGTCCATCTAGATTATATTGCAAGGACTCGTCATTGTTCTTTATTGTTGTGTAGTACTTTCACTGTATGGTATGCATCACAGTTTGTTTATCCATTCTGCCAGGGATGGACGTTTTAGTTGCCATTGTGAATCAACAGCAGTGAACATGGGTGTGCTACGTCTGTGTGTTATTATTTTTAGGGTATATACCTGAGCCCTGGTGAGGCACTTTAGGATAAACACTGGGATTATAAACACAAAGTCAACAGTTCAAACTCCCCATCTGCTCCTCAGAAACCCTATATACTATACAAGGTCACTATGAGTCAGGACTGACTCAACAGCAAACAACAACAGCCTGAGCCCTGGTGTGGTGATGTAGGATAAGCACTGAACTGGTAACTACAGGCCAACAGTTCAAACCCTATGTAGGGTCACTATGAGTTGGAACCAACTGGACGGCACTTAAAAACAACAACAATGGCTACTGTCAGTGAACATCTTTTCATATATTTATTGATTGCTTGAATGGAACACTGTCATTTCAAGATCAATCTTGAAGTACAATGCTGTCTGTGATAGGATAATATCCATAACACTACAAGATAGACCCATTAATAAAATTATTATTCAAATGTATACACTAACTACTAAAGTCAGTGATGATAAAATTGAAGAATTCTACCAACTTCTTCAGTCTGAAATTGATCAAACTTGCAGTCAAGATGTAGTCAAGTGATAATTATTGGTTAGAATGCAAAGGTAGGAAACAAAGAGGAAGGATCAATAATTGCAAAATAATGGCCTTAGTGATAGAAATGATGCTGGAGATCACATGTACAATTTTGCAAGACCATTGACTTATTTATTGCAAATAATATTTTTAAACAACATAAAAGACAACTGTACACACACAGAGACATCACCAGATGGAATACACAGAAATCAAAATGAATATCTCTGTGGAAAGAGATGGTGGAAAAATCCCATACCATCAGCCAAAACCAGGCTAGGGGCAGACTATGGAACAGACCATTAATTATTCATATGCAAGTTCAGGCTGAAGCTAAAGCAAATTAAAACAAGTCCACAAGAGCCAAAATATGACCCTGAGCATATCCCACCTGAATTTAGAGATCATCTCAAAAACAGAGTTGATGAATTAGACATTAATGATTGTAGGTCAGAAGAATAATAGGATGACATCAAAAACATTATACACAAAGAAAGCAAAAGGTCATTAAGAAAGCAAGGAAGAAATAAATATCAAAATGAATGTTAGAAAAAATTCTGAAATTTGCTCTTCAGCCTAGAGATCCTAAAGTAAATGGAAGAAATAAGGAGGTAAAGAAAATTTCAAAGATCAGTTCAAGAAGACAATGTCAAATATTATAACGAAATGTGCAAAGATCTGGAGTTAGGAAACCAAAAGTGAATAATAATCTCTTGAGTACAGTTTACTTTACCATTCTGAATTCGTAGTTATGGTCTCTTTTATGCTTTAATTCAAATCTTAAACGAAGAAAATTTTTACTGATAGGACCTGCAGTTTAAAATATCTATAATGTGCAAACCCCTATACTAATACTATCTTGGAGTCCTGGTGTGGCACTGTGGGATAGTGCGCCAGACTGCAAAGCCATTTGGCAAGGTTGGTGGTTCAAGCTCACCAGCCTTTCTTTGGAAACCCTATCAGGGTCATTATGGGTCAGAACTGTCTCAACTGCACTTAACAACAAAAATAGTACTGTCTTAAAAAACAAGAAAATTTTGGTAAGTATGGGTGGGAAATAAAATTATTCTCCTTATTTTGGTGTAATAGTAGCAATTTGGAAATTATTCCAAAATAATCTTTGGTTGTTGTGTGCTGTGGAGTCGGCAGAGTTTCCAAGGCTATAAATCTTTACAGGAGCAGAAAGCCTCATCTTTCTCCTCATGAACAGCTGGTAGTTTCGAACTGCTGACCCTGAGGTTAGTAGCCTGATTCGTAACCACTACGCTACCAGAGTTCCTTGGCCTAGGGAAAGAAGAGAGGATTCAGTAGGGAGGAAAAAGGTGGAAGTAAAGGTTGTTGTTTAGTGCAGTCGAGTTAGTTCCGACCCATAGCAACCCTGTATGGGTCTACAGCATTAAAACAATAGTACACATTTAGTCCAAATGCAATCTGTTTTAATAATATAAATATCTTCAATATTAACACCAAAAACTTGGGCAAGTGAATAGCACAAACAATGGATAGTCAAGATTATTTGAAACTTCATTTAAAAAAATTCCTAAAAGTCCACACAAACTGTTTGATATTTATAATTAAAGGAAGGAATAGCAGACTAATAGCTTCCATTTGATTCACCTTGCAGGGTATATATGTCATTTAGTGGAATGACAGGCTGCACAATTTTTTCCCCACACCTTTTCCCCTCACTCCCTAAAATATATAATTAAATCTGACTAAGCTAAGTATGCAATCCTTCAATTATATTGTATTGTTGTTGTTGCTAAGATGGCTATAACCAAAAGATAATAGCAAGTGTTGGAATTAGGGGAGAATGTGGAGAAATTAGAATCATTAAACACCTGTGGAAATGTAGCATGATACAACAGACTTTGGTAACAGTTTATGAGTTCTTCAAAAAGGTAAATGTAGGGCCACTATATGAACCAGCAATTTTACTCCTAAAGAGTTGAAAACAGGAGAACAAACAAGATGGCGGATCAGGCGGAAGTGCAGTACGGAGCTCCATCAGAAACAACACAGAATACAGGACCAACCAGGGTCAGGGGATGGTCCCAGAACTCTGAACCACATATAAAGGACTATTTAAAATGTTGGAAGGCTTACAGCTAGGGGAATTTGTAGCAGAAGCAAGAAATCCATTGCTTTCTAATTCAAGATGCTCAGCTGCTCGAGGAGCCACCATCTTGGGTGAGACCAAGTGGGAGAAGGATCAGAACAGCCACAGACGCCTGACAGAACCACAGAGATAAAGGTGTGGACATTCTTTTCTTTTGGTATCTGTTCATTGGTCCCTTGCTGTCTGGTATCTCCATTCTGA
>NW_006408655.1:7382124-7409588 GCF_000296735.1 Chrysochloris asiatica
AAGTGACTTAGGCAAATGAGCTCGAAGTAGACCTACACTCCATACTGGAAGATGGGCAGGCTTTGGAAATGCCTGAGAAGGAATTCAGAAAAATGATAATAAAATGTATCAAAACACTATATAATGGAGTTGAGAAAAATAAGGAAGACATCAGGAAAGCGCTACAAGAACAATCAAATAAGATAGATACAGTACTGGAAATAATTCAAAACCTACACAAAGAGGTCCAAATGATTAATAATAGAATATCAGAAATGAACAATACACTGAAAGGGCAAAGGAGTAGAACTGAAAAGATAGAAGCCAGAACTAGTGAGCTAGAAGATAAATCTCTCAACGCTACTAAATAGATGAGCAAACACACACAAAAAACTCTGAAGAATGCCTAAGATTCATATTGGACAACATGAAGAGGAATATATTAAGAATTATTGGCATTCCAGAACAGGAACAATCACACAAGTCCACAGAGGAGATAGTTGAAGAGCTTCTGGAAGAAGAACTAATGGACTATAAGGTAACCACAATGGGGTTGGGGTGGGGTGTTTACTTTGGGTGTTGGGGAGGGCAATACAAGAATGGGGGAGGAGGTGGAAGAACAAGATAGATAGAGGAACACTGAGACAGGTTTGCATGGCCTAGTGGGGCAGAGGTAAATAGTAATGCATATTCAACCTTGGAACAACAGGGCTCTGGGATATAGGGATCTAGGTATAGCTTGAAGAGGGTAAATAATACTAAAATCCTTGACTGCCTTATGAATATTAGTTTCCCTTGCCTACTATTATAAAACAGACACTTGAGTGAGATAGAAAGGAATGTTGGGAGACATGATTAGAGAAAACTTGTAAGTCTGTATTTAGCCTATAACTGATTGGAATACCTAAAAGGGATTCTACAACTTGTGCAGTGAAATAGGCCTCATGCAAAGTGTTTACAGAGTACAGGACCTTACATAGAATCCTGAGTCCCATCCAGAACCTTATGAGGTAGGACATTCCCACTAGAAAGGACAAGCAGACTGGAACAGCTATAGTGACAGAAGATACATCTTCAAAGAAAAACCATCAGGAAAAACCCAAAACAAAAATGTTAGTATAACTGGATACTACAAGAATAAGCAAGCTGTTTGCCAGGAAGACATCAAGTCTAGCAATCAAGTGCCTTCAGGACAAACTCCCCTTTAAGACTGAAACTCAAAGGGAATACACAAATAAGCACATAAACTTGCTGGCAACCACATTGGTCTACTGGTGAGTGGAAGAGGCAGAAAGGCATCAATGAAGAAATGGACTGAGTTCAACCCCAGTCCATTGAATCCCATTGACCTGGAGATGAGAGAGAGAAGAGGAAGGGCTGGCTGGTCCAAAGTGTGGTGAGACCTGAGGACACTTAAGCACATGTACAAGGACTTAGTCACAGAGGGCTAGAGCTGAGAGTGAAGCATCCAGCTGATATGAAGTGAGGGGAGATGCACAAGAACACCCAAACTTGCATACAGTACCCTTTTGACCTTGCCTCGATGGCTCGATAATCAAAACTCGACTAGAGGAAGATTGAAAAAAAAAAATTTTTTTTTTTTTGATAAAGGAAACAAGGGTAAATTGCTTCAATTTGATGAACCTGGCCTATACTCAGAGTGGCAGTTACTCTAAATATCAACAGAGTGGGAAAGAGTCTTCACATCAAATATCAATGCTATCCCCTCTGTCACAGGGTAGATAGGGACAGGCAACTTAGACATTGGCTACCTAAAATGAGGGGGCAATAAAGGCACAAAGTTACTGGCTTACAAGGTTTCAAGTGGGGGTTTAGTTTAAAAGTATGGTGGGAAAGAAAGTCCCCACTGAATAGTTGTCATCTTGTCTAGATGGGTCTGGTGAAAAGAGATGGTCATAAGATTCGTAAGATTCAATAGTGAATAATTGTTATCATGACTAATCCCAACTGTCACAATTGTAAAGGTAGAAGTTTTGTAACAAAAAAAGGGGAGAAGTTAATCTTACAGTCCAGAAACAGGACCCTAGGACCATCAAGAGAGGAAATTCCAGAGAATCAACAGTGCCAGAGATGGAGGCAGAGATGGGGCATGGAGAGGGGAAGTGGCTGAGGACTCTAGATTCATGGACTAAAAAGAGAGGGACTAAGAGCTGATGGCCAGGAGGCAGACTTGCAGAATGTGCCCTTTTGTAGATGTAGATTATTATATATGCCTGAGTGATTTTTTGTTTGTTTGTTTTTTAAAAAGTTAAAGTGGATAGAGAGAAATACTGTTAACTGATGGTACATGGAGGTGATTATAATCATTGTAATGTAACAAGGTATATGATTTGTTGAATGTAAAACTGATGATATACCCTGTAAACTTTCAATCCACAATAAAAACCTTAAATAAAAAAAAGTTGACAACATATATCTACACAGAAACTTGTAAATGAATATCAGAGAAGCATTAACATAACAGTAAAAACAAAACAAAAAACAAATACTAGTTTTTAAAAGGATATCCCATAAAAAAGAAAACTATTGAGCCATAAAAAGAGATGAAATAAAATTTAAAACTTCTGTTCAACTGAAAAGACAAGCACTGACTAGAAGAATATCTTCTGAAAACATAAATCTGATAAGCTAATAATGAAAATGCATAAAATGCTGGCCGCTTAAAAACAAAAAGACAATCATAAAATGGACAAAGGATTTAAATAGACATCTCAACAAATAGGACATTCTATTGACCACTAAACACATGAAAAGATGATCAATGTCATTAGCCATCAGAGAAATGCAAATTAAAACTTTAATGAGATACCATTTCACTTCCACAAGGATAGCCTTTCCTGGTGTGGCACTGTAAGATAAACTTTGGATAGCAAGGTCTGTTCGTGCCGCAAGATTGAAAGTTCAAACTCACCAGTTGCTGCTCAAAAACCCTATACAGAGTTGCTATGTGACAGAACCAACTTGATGGCACATAACAATAGGATAGCTTATACAGGATCGCTATGAGTTGGAACCATCTTAAAGGTACAAAACAAAGGCTGATTAAGGAGTCCCAGTGGTGCTTTAGAATAAGCACTGGACTGCTAACTGCAAGGTCAGCAGTTAAAACCTACCAGCCACTCCACAGAAGAAAAATGAGGCTTTCTACTCCCATAAAGATTTAGTCTGGGAAGTCGTATAGGTTGGCAAGGATGTGAGAAAACTGGACCCCTGTGAATTTGCTAGTGGGAATGCAAAATGGTACAATGCAGCAGTTCCTTTAAATAAAATTAGCACTACCTATGAGCCAGCGATTCCATGCCCAGGTACATACCTGAAAGACTTTAAATCAGAGATGTAGACACTTGGATACTTGACTTCATTGCAGCAGTATTCATGATAGTCAAAGGTGGAAAGACCTACAAGTCCCTCAGCAGGTCAATGGATAAACAAAATATGGTATATGCATACAATGAACTAATTAATATGCAGCCAGTAAGAAAACTAAAACAAAATTCTGATGTCTGCTATAATATGGATGGAGCTTGTAGCCATTGTGTTGAATGAAAGAAGTTAATCACAAAAGGACAAATATTGTATGATCTCATTAACATAAAAAGATAAAAGCAGGCAAATGTGCAGAGATCAAAGTCACTTAGTGGTCACCAGAGGGACAGGGGAAAATTACATTAATTAAAAGTAGGGCTGCACTGCTAATTACTTTGTCAATAAATTGTATACCTGTAAAAAATTGAATTGGCAAAAGTTGTATGATATATTTGAAACAACCCCCCAAAAAAAGAAAAAGCAGCTGCTGAGGTTGCTTGTATACAGCCAAGCACCTTATGGCATTTGGTTCCTTGCTTTGGAGATCAGTCATGATGTGTGGCTAATTGTTTCCATGAACAACTGCTTCCTTTGCCATGAGACCAGAACTGTATGGTGCCAGACTATGACTAAAAATATTTTAACTTTTTATTGTGAGTCTGAAGGTTTACAGAGCAGATTATCAGTTTTACATCCAATATGTCACACACTTTGTTTCAGCTCAATGGTTGCAACCCCTTCCATATAGCAACAGTAATTCCACTTCCTTCCAATTGTTCCTATTTCCATTCCACCCTCTTTCCAAGCTTCTCTGAACCTTGTCCTGAGGTAAATGTTGCCCTTTCAATCTTGAGTGGTTGACCATTCCATAATAAATATACCTCTCTAGTGTTGTGGTCCCCCCATACACCTATCTACAGCTTGGTTGGAAATTGGGCCACAAGGGTGAACTCTGTTGCAGACCTGAAGGATAGCCAAGGGCCACAGTCTCAGGTTTCTCCAGTCTCTTTCTGACTAGTAAGCCTTGTCTTTTTTGTTACTTTTACTTACCTTTTATCTTAAACTTAATTTATTCCTGAGCCATAAGCTTCTGATTCTTCAGTTTCTTCTGGGATATCTTTTTCTTCTGTGCAACCTCCTCTTCTGTTTAGGAACAATTTGCTCCTTTTCAGTGAGGATCATCTCAATGTGGCAGGGAGAGTGCATGTAGGGGTTGATCTGACCATGAGCTCTGTAAATTCGGTGGCGCATCTTGGGGACTTTGTTGACCTGGATGTGCTCAATAACCACAGAATCCACATCTAAACCTTTCAAGTTCAACATTGCTCTCTGCAGTTTTCAACATGTGCAGCAAAAATTCAGCGCTCTTTTTGGCCACCGACCCCATGTCCAATCCCACTGTCTGGCCTGGCCACACCTACCAATACTACCACTGTAATGCCAGAATGGTACACATTGCTTCTGCAAAGTGACATCTTTAAGATACTTGGTGGCTTTTTGGATATGCATACCCTTGATGGCCTCGTCAGTCTCACGAGTGTTCTTAAAATGGACCCGGAGATTTGAACCTCTGGATTTGCATGATTTTGTGGGGTTTTCTGGGTCAAGTGAGTAGGGAACCATTTTGTGAGATTACCTCAGGCCACTTATAGAAAGAGTTGGTCATTTTTTATAATTTTGAGTTTTGTACCATATTGTCTCCACTCTATCTGGGATCTTCTTTCTAACCAGCTACCACTACATTTTGATCAAAGATTCTATTGAAGAATTCTGATCAAAAGGGGAAAAGTACAGAGTAGATTTTCATATTCTCATGGATTTTGGATTATCTTAACCCCCCAAAATGACTGCCCTGAGATAATCTTTAAACCTTACATCAAAAATATCCCCTGAAGGGAACAGGGTTTGAAACATGGCGGATGACGTGGACCAGAAACAAACTACCAACACAGTAGAGGAGCCTCTGGATCTTACCTGGCTCAGCCTGGATGAGTGCATTTATGTGAAAATGCGAAATGACCAAGAGCTTCGAGGAAAGTTACATGCTTATGATCAACATTTAAATATGATATTGGGAGATGTGGAAGAAACTGTGACTACTATAGAAATTGATGAAGAAACATATGAAGAGATACATAAATCAAGAAAACAGAACATTCCGATGCTCTTTGTTCGGGGAGATGGTGTTGTACTGGTTGCCCCTCCACTGAGAGTTGGCTGAAACAATGAATGTGTCCTGTGTAGAAAAGAAGAGCCTTTATACAACTGCTTCTTTAAGACAGATTATATTCGAAAGAGAAACTTATGTAAAATTAGACATTCAGAAATGACCAAGGATTCTTTCACTCTTGAAATGAGTTGATTTGAAAACTCATAGGCTAAGTGAGTTTTTTCTCCAGCTCTTCCAATAAGTGTAATCACAAAATAAAGAACTGTTTTTGTAAACAACAACAACAACAAAATATATATATATATAGTTGTTGTTATGTGCCGTGTAGTCAGTTCTGACTCATAGCGACCCTGTACAGGGTTTCCGAGGCTGTAAATCTTTACGGGAACAGAACGCCTCATCTGTCTCCCATGGAACAGCTGGTAGTTTTGAACTGCTGACCTTTTGGTTCACAGCGCGATTCGTAACCACTACGCTACCAGATATATATATATATAAAATCTCCCCTGAAGTGTTCTTAAAACCAAATAATATTTTAGCTTAACTAGTAAAGAATATCTGCCTTGAGTATTGTGTGCTTTTAAGAACTATCCATATGGGTTCAAAAGGAGCCCTGGTAGCTGAGTGGGTTATGTATTAGGTTGCTGACCACAAGGTCAGGAGGTTGAATCCACCAGTTGATCTGTGGGAGAGAGACAAGGCTGTCTGCTCCTGTAAAGATTTACAGCCTCGGAAACCCTACACAGGGTCGTTATGAGCCAGAACCAACTTGATGGCACACAACACATGGGATCAAATGACGATAGTAATGCAAAAGATTAGATAAGAACCTTAGGGGACAGTGAGTTCATGTTAATGGAACACCTAGGAATAGGAGGGTGGAAATGGTATAAAACTCCTACAGTGTAATCACTGTTATGTTTTGTACTTGTAGAAATTGTTGAATTGGTAATAGGTTCGACTGTGTATATTCTCAACACCAGAAACAAAATAAATAAATTTTTAAAGGGGTAGTGGGGCATGAGGTACTGATACCTGCTACAACATGAGTGAATCTTAAAAACTGTATGCTAAATGAAAGGAGTCAGATACACCAGACCAAATATTGTATGGACTTCACTCATATGAAATGTCCAGGATAGGCAAAAACATAGAGGCAGAAAGTAGATTAGTGGTTTCCAAGTGATGTAGGAGGGCATAATTAAAAGTGACTGCTAATGGGTATTGAGTTTCTTTTGGGGGTGATAGGAATGTTCTTAAATTGGTAATACTGATGGTTGCACACCTCTGCAAATACACTGACTTGTACAAATTTAAGAAGAGTGGATTGTGTGGTACAGGCAGCATTCAGGTTATGAAAGTCTGACTGATTCACAACCCATAATTACCTATTATATTAAAATTTGAGTTACATACAATGAATCCTATCATGTATTAAATTGTGTGAACCATGTAAGTTGAATTTCCCTAGGGTATGGCCTGCTTCACTTTATATTTCATGAGATAAAAGAAGAGACAAGTGAGCAGAGAGAGAAGGACCTCAGTACCACCAAAAATGAAGAGCCAGGAGTGAAATGCATCCTTTAGACTTGAAGTCCCTATGCTGAGACCCTTCTAGACCCAGGGGAAGATTGATGCCAAAACACATGGAGATTGCCAAGGAATGTGGAGCCCACAGATATTGAAAGGAGACCTTCCCTCAGAGCTAATAAAGAAAGCCTTTGCCTAGAGCTGGAACCCTGGATTTTGACATCTAACCTAGAAAACTGTGAGACAATAAATTTCTGTTGGTTAAAGCCATCCACTTGTAATGTTTTTTATATAGTAGCACTAGATAACTAAGACAGTTTGAATATAACAAATGGGTGCTACTTTGCAGCATATTTCAAAACATTATTATTATTACTTTAGTATTATCTTAAAGATGTTTTTCTCATATATGAGTGTTTTTTTAAGCATTTTATACACAGGAAGGTACAATTTATACCATAACAAACATTTAAGTAGCTGATGTGAGATATGCAACCATAACTAACTGTTATGGTTTATGGACAAATTTGACTTAAAGACAAATTTAAGAATAGGACTCCATAATCTGGGGACTACCTTTCATGAATTTTACCTAAGTTAAAAAAAAAAAAAGAAACACAACTATGCACTTGACTCCTTGAGTAATGTGGAAATAAAGACATAGCGAATTAGTGGAATCACCCAAAGTTAAGCAAGAGAACTTAGGTTCAGCATTCTAACTCTACTTTTCCTTCACTGTGATTAGCCTAATTCCCATAGTGAAACAATAACCTGGTTTCTAACTAATTATTGAAATTCTATGATAAACTGAGGTGTCCTGGTGTAATGCTGTAGGATCAGCTCTAGACTGCAAACCACAAGGTCCCTGGTTCAAACCCACCAGCCTTTCCTCAGAAACCGGATACAGGGTTGGTATGAGTTGGAACTGACTCTTCACTGGCACTTAACAACATAATTTGGATGGAAAATATCTCCTTATTTAATATGAAAAATGCAGTTTGCTTGATATCTAAATTTGCTCCTAAATCATCAATTTACTTATAATCAACTCTTAAATTTATTAGCACACGTTTACTGAATTTCTAGCATGTGCCCAGTTCTGTGCACATTGTTAGGAAAATAGAACTGAGGCTCTATGTGTAGAGAGTCAGGGAAACTAGAAATATAAACTGAAGAGTCAGTACTCTGCCCTAAGGGTGTTAGTTGCTACTGTTGTTGTTGTTAGATGCCTTCAAGTCTGTACCAGACACATAGTGACTCCATGTTTGTTAGAGTCCTAAAATTAATTGCTCAGGAGAACAAGCAGACAGAGGAAAGGAGCAGAGCTGGGATGGAGCCCTGTAGACCCTGATATTTAAGAGCAGTCTGAAACCACCATGCCAGGGAGAGGTGCTAATAAGAACAGTAAGTGGAGGGTAGACACAGGAGAAAGTTACCCCACTTTAAAATCTTATATCTTATCTCATTACATTATTATTTGTTTACATGACTGTCTCCCTTGCTATTCCTGGAGTTCCTCAGGTTTCTCTGCCTCCCTCCACCGTGGAGGAAAGAAATTTTTTTAATGATTCACTGTTGTTGTTAAGTACCATAGCAACCCCGTCTAGGGTTTCCAAGGAGTGGCTGGTGGGTTCGAACTGCCAACCTTGCAGTTAACAGTCCAGTGCTTATCCTACAGTGCCACACCAGAACTCCAAATAAGTCTCTTGTTATTGTTAAGTGCCATCAAGCTGGTTCCAACTCATAGTGACCCTAATAGGGTTTCTGAGGAGCAGCTGGTGAGTTTGGACCACTGACCTTGTGATTCAAACCAACCTTGCAGTCCAGTGCTTATCCTATCATGACACCCTAAGACTCCAAATAAGTCACTGTTGTTGTTGTTAAGTGCCATTGAGTCGGCTCTGACGCATGGCGACCCTGTATAGGGTTTCCAAGGAACAGCTGGTGAGCTTGAACTGCCAACCTTGAAGTTCAAATGGCTTTGTAGTCTGGCGCATTAACCCACAGCACCACACCAGGGCTCCAAAAGTCACTGTTGTTGTTGTTGTTAAGTGCCGTCGAGTCGGTTCCGACCCATAGCGACCCTGTACAGGGTTTCCGAGGGTGTAAATCCTTACGGGAGTAGAAAGCCTCATCTTTCTCCCGCGGAGCGGCTGGTAGTTTCGAACCGCTGACCTTAAGGTTCGCAGCCCGATTCGTAACCACTACGCTACCAGAGCTCCTTCCAAAAGTCACTAACACCCCCCAAATTGTCAAAGTCTAGACTTTACCCATTACTTCCTTTATCATGGTATTGCATTTAACACAGTGAATGTAGGCATAAAAATTGTGCTCCTCTCCTGATGGCCCAGAAAGTCTAATTCCTTCAACATAAGACTGAGCAGGTACTACACAGAATTCTCCATTCATTGTGTGCTACACTACTCTGTCCAGTTAGAATTGTTTTGTTTTTGACCTAGAGCACTATGAAAAAAATTATAGACACTAAAGGCACAGTGAACCAAGAATATCTGGGAACATATGACCTACCAAATACATTCAAGTCCTTTAGCATAGCATTCTTACCTATCAGTTACTCTTCATTAGAAAGTTTCTTCTTCAACTTATTACCAATGAAAAATAGAACAGTGCCTGTACTTTTTGTCATAATTGGTCTTGATCTTGGTTTACTTACTGAGGATGCATGACAATGTCGAGCTTGTGAATAATGTTGGAAGAATTGGAAAAATTTATGTGCTCTTAACACAAACGTGTATGTGCATTTCAAACCCACATCTTTTTTAAGGTCAGTGAATTTCAAGAATTCCATAAACTATTTCTCTAAACTTGAGCTGAGTAACACCATCAATCATAATGGATAATGTGGGTATAGGCATTTAAGGTCATTTGTTTGATGTATTGCTATAATAAAGCTGTGTTCTATATTCATCAATTTTTTTTTATTCCTTATTGCCATTTATATGTCCTATTCCTGCCTAAAAGAATTGCATTTCAGTAATAAACACTCTTAGACAAATATAGAAATCTTTCAACAAACAAGAGGCAGCACTGGAGGCACTCACTCATCTACACCAAGAAATCTGGAAGACAGCTACCTGGTCAACTGATTGGAAGAGATCTGTATTTATGTTCCAAAAAGAGGTGACTCAATGGAATGCAAAAATCATAAGACAATAGCATTAATATCACATGCAAGTAAAATTCTTACTATGCAAGAGCTTTTAACAGCGTGGATCATGACAAGCTTGATCCACATTGTGGAGAATGAGTGTTCAGAACACCTCATTGTGCTCATAAGGAACCTGTACAAAGTCCAAGAAGCAGTTACTGGGACAGAACAAGGAAACACTCAATGGTTTAAAATCAGGGAAGGTGTGCACCAGGGTTGTATTCTTTCACCATTCTTATTCAATCTGTATGCTGAGCAAATAATCTGAGAAGCTGGATTATATGATGAAAAACATGGGATCAGGATTGGAGGAAGACTCACTAACAACCTGCAATATACAACCTTGCTTGCTGAAAGTGAAGACAACTTAAAATACTGATGAAGATCAAAGACCACAACTTTTGGTATGCATCGCACCTCATTGTAAAGAAAACAACAATCCTCACAACTGGACCAATAAGTAACATCATGGTAAATGAAAAGATTGTAATTGTCAAAGAGTTCACTTTGCTTGAATGTACTATTAACACTCATGAAAGCAGCAGTCAAGAAAACAAATGCCATATTGCATTAGGCAAATCTGCTGCACAAGACCTCTTTAAAGTATTCAAGAATAAGATGTCAGTTTGAGAACTAAAGTGTCCTGACCCGAGCCATGGTAATTTCAATAGTCTCATACGCATGTGAAAGTTAGACAATGACCATAGAAGAATTGATACATTTGAGTTATGGTGTTGGAGAAAAATATTAAAAGTACCATGGACTGCTACAAGAACAAACATTCAGTGTTGGAAAGAAGTACAACCAGAATGTTCCTTGGAAGCCAGGATGGTGAGCCTTTGTCTCTCATACTTTGGACATTACCAGGAAGGATCAGTCCCTGGAGAAGGACATCATTTTAGTTAAAGTGGAGAATCAGAGAAAAAGAAGACCCCAAGGATATGGATTGGCACAGTAGCAGCAACAAGTAATTCAAACTTAACGATTGTGTGGATGGCAGACTAGGCAATGTTTTGTTCTGTTGTACATAAGGTCACTATGTGTTGGAATCAATGGCACCTAACAACAACAAATAAAATTTGTTGTTCTTGTTTAGATTCTAATTGCAGAATTAGAATCTATATTTTGGCAATGCTGAGTAAACTGTGTTTTGCCCTGTTTATCTTTGATTCATCTAATTGCAGCTAAATTCTGTCAGTATGATGTCCTAGTGGTGATGGTAATGCAACATAGTGAATGTAATTGATGTTATCCAATTGTTACAACTATTAACCTTGTGGTTAGCAGTCCAGTGCTTATCCTAGAAAATTGGTTGAATATTCTTTGGAATTCCATGAGTGTTTGTCAGACCAAGGGAAGCAGAAAGCCCAGTTCTCCACTCCCTATTCAGCTCCCCATTTTCTACAGCTGTCTGTTGATTTTCTATGTTGAAGGCAACCAACTGGGCAGCAGTGAGATTTTGTTCATTGATTTTGTTAATGGCTATACCACCCTTCCCGTTTTGAAAAGAGGCATGGCACTTAAGTTATATAAATGACTGATCCTTTTGTATCTCGTTCATAATTCTATCACAGCATCTGTGACATGCTTATGCATTTACTTGTTTACCTGTCTTCCCCACTAAATTATAAATTTATGAAGGGCCAGGACTACACATGATTCATTTTTGTGTTCTTCACCTAATACTGTGCTTGATAGTAAATGTTGACTATGTATTTGATGGATGAATAAATGAATGGATGAATTTTAAGGAGGGTTTTGTTAAGGAAGGTTTCATTAAGCCACACAGAAAGATCAAGTATTAGAAAATATACATTGTCTACTGGGCAAAAAAGTTTGAAGGTCATGTCATTGAAGATATTAGCCAAATACGTTATAAGTGATAGGGACAAGCTGGTTTACATGTGCTGAGCAAACAGAGATGTGGCACAAAATGGCCTACCCAAAAGCCATTCCCTCATTTCTTTCTTGCTAACAGATCTCAGCTTTAAATGGGATTGAGCAGATTCCATTTGTTTTGGGAAGATGGGCCCTGCCTCTGGTCTATGGGTGATAATATGTTGAAGTCTGGCCAGTGAGATGTAAGAAGAAATTCACTGGTGAGGATTATTTTGGAAAATATTATACATCTCTGGTAGCGTAGTGGTTACGAATCGGGCTGCGAGCCGCAAGGTCAGCAGTTCGAAACTACCAGCCGCTCCGCGGGAGAAAGATGAGGCGGTCTGCTCCTGTAAAGATTTACAGCCTCGGAAACCCTGTGTAGGGTCGCTATGAGTCGGAACCGACTCCATGGCACACAACAACAACAACAAAAATAATAAAAGTATGGTTCCTGAGGATAAACTCTATACCTGTCTTCTCTCAGTGGACGCAGTGTAAGAATATGCTTGGCATTATCATTGAGATGAATGTCAAATGAATCAATAAGTACTGGCTCAGAACACTGACATCACTAAGCCACTGAGGTGGAGGTGTGGGTAGGGGATCACCAGCAACTTTTTACCTACAAACTTCTAGTCAAATAATAAAAAAAGACACACGTCTATTTTAGCTGAGTTTTCTGTTCTATCCTACTGACACCAGAAGAAAGAAGGCACAAGTGTTTATAGACTTCATGAGTAAAACTCTTAACGAACTTATACAAATAGTATATAGACTGACAGCTTAAGAACATGGGTTGATAGTATCTGGGAATGTAAATGTAGTGTGGTTATGGGGGCTTTAACACCAAAGAGGAGTCCCTGGGTGGTGTAAATGGCTAATGCAACTGGCTGATAACCAAAAGAGTATAGATTCATGTCCACCCAGAGGCAGCTAGCAAAGAAGACCTGGAAAATCAACCATTGAAAACCTTAAGGAGCACAGTTCTACTCAGATACACAAAAAGTTACAAGTTGTAATAGATAAATGCCACCTGGTAATAGTGGTTTCTATCATGTTTCAGTCATTTCATCAAGTCTACTCAGAATAAAAGGTGCTCTGGTAGCTAAGTAGTTATGAATCGGGTTGCTAATCTCATGGTCAGCAGTTTGAAACTACCAGCGGTTCTGTGGGAGAAAGATGAGGCTTTCTGCTCCCATAAAGATTTACAGCCTCGGAAACCCTATTTACAGGGTTGCTATGAGTCAGGGCTGACTCCACGGCACATCATCCACTACAACCACCACTCAGAATATATACAAGCTTACAGCAGAAAGACACCAGTGGGTGGTATTTGGGGGTGTCTCTGCTGTGAACATCCCATAATAGTCTTTGGTATCTTTTATGTGGACCAATTTACAAAGAAATTACCAAGAAAAAGAAATGTGCTGTTATTTGTTTCTTGTACTAGGACCTGATAATATAATTTAAATTGTAAATTATAACAAGCATGTAGGCCTTTCTCTCATTTTTCTTTCTCTCCAAAAGGAAACTGTCTTAAAAGTTGATATATATTATTGTTCATGTTAACATACTTCAGTTCCTTATTCCCCATCTCTTTAACTTATTAACTAATAGTTTTTACATTCTAAATATTGTCAGTCCATATCTTGAAAATGTCTTCTCAGTTTATCTTTTAATGATGTCTTTTGTCATACATAAACATTTAAAAAAATTTTTTTTTATCATTTCCCGAGTTGTGAATGTTTATGCTTTAAGAATTCCTTCCTATGGCAAGGTCATAAAGATACTCTCCGATATTTCCTTCCAAATATTTTTAAAGTTCTGTTTTTCTTAGCTTTTTTATCTCTCTGGAATTTGTATATGGAGTAAAATTAGGATATAATTTAATTTTTTTTCCATATATATGCTTGGTTTTTAAATGAAAGAAAATAAGTAGAAGAAATTATTCATTTCCTTTGGAATCCTGGTGTGGCACTGTGGGTTAATGTGCTGGACTGCAAGGTCAGTTAGAACCACCAAGGTTGATGGTTCAAGTTCACCAGCCCACTCCTTGTAAACCCTATACAGCGTCACTGAGTTGGAACTGACTCCAGGCCACCTAACAACAACAACATAGTCTGTAAACTCACAAACAGTTAGTGTTTGATTTATTCCTACCTCATGAACATACTGCTTCAATGTGGGTTGAACATTAATGGTATTAAATATGTAATTTTTGGCAAAATGTTGCTTTGTTCTAGTCCCCATTGTTTAGCTTAGAGTAGCTACAAAATTGTCCACCTGAAGCAAAATGAGTTGTGCTTAATTTATACTCTTCTGAGCAGGAAATTTACCCAAATAGGATTAACTTGGTTAAGTTAATCATTCCAATTAGATTGAAGGGTGCTAATAATTTCCTTAACTTTGTCCATCTTTATAAAGCTTATCTGAAAAAAAAAAAAATCTATCTACCCATCAAGTTAGATTCATCTTACTGGTTCATCCACCAAGCACCAAGAGAAATGCAAAACAACAAAACAGGACTCTGGATTAAAAACATGTTTTAACCTATTTTACTAACACTCTTATAAATTAGCTATTTAGGTCAGAAATTCAGAGGAATATATGTGCCAAATGAAATTTTAATAAACATATCTTCAGGGTGCCAATTTACCGATTTAGGCTTTTAATAAGGCCTAGTTGCATTAGTTCTTGCCAAGACCTACTTTCTTTCATATAAATTAACTGACAGTAAGGTATGTGTGCAACTTCACTTTAATCAAAGGCAATCACTAAAAACATAGTTGTTTTTTAAAGGTACTTCCTAAGATCCCTTCAAAGAACACTTCTGAAATACATTTTTTAAATCTATTATCCTTACAGAATATTAGTCTTTTCAAGTAATCCCAGGGGCATTAAAGTCACCTAAGGAGCTCTGTTAGCTTAGTGGTTACGAGTTGGGCTGTGAACTGCAAGGTCAGCAGTTCGAAACTACCAGCTGCTCCGCGGGGAAAAAGATGAGGCTTTCTGCTCCCGTAAAGATTTACAGTCTTGGAACCCCTGTACAGGGTCGCTATGGGTCGGAGCCGACTCAATGGCACTTAACAACAACAAGGGACAAAGACTTCCATTTTCTTCTGGAAAACGTGGTTCTGACAGGCATGTCAATGAGGAGGTAAAACTGGCCCCAAAATATGAGAATATAAATATAAATAAAGTTAAATAATAGGTTAAAAAAATATGCTGGGAAGCAAAATCATTTCATCTTAAAAAACTGTATGCTAGACTAACCGTGGTAGCTATAACAGAAAGAGGTAGGTACTCAGATTAGAAAATGAAGTTGGTTATCTCCAGCTTTGTTCTGACTGAAGTCTTCACTTGAAATATCTTCTACCAGCTGGTTCTTCAATAGAACCAAGACAAATTCTGCCTAACCCCCCCCCAACCACTGCAAAAAAAAACAACTTAGTAACAAAGAGCTATTACTAAGACTCAGCACAATCAGGAAAAGTCAGTGTTTTATCTTTGATGTAGCAACATATTTTTCATTATTTCACCGAAAAATGCTTAGAGACCTTCAATCTCAAAATCATAACGTACCTAGAACTATCCAAAAACCACAATTTGGGGGCGTTACATACTTAAAGGCATGAGTTGTTTTTTGAACAAGGATCAAAGGCACTTATGTAAAAGACAAAGTACTGAAAAGCAAAAGCAAAAGTTTAGCCTTAAAAACGTAACTGTCTTAGTCCTTGGGGGTTAGCTGATTACAAAAGAATTAATGAATAAATGAAAAAATGATTAATAGTGCTGTTTTCTTTGCATGCTTTTCTTAAATTCGTCATTGGAAGCCGCTCTGGGGAAATGAGATTCACACCTATTCAAATCATACCATGCCTAGGAGTCACTGCAAAAGCAAGATTTTAAGTTTAAAAGGGAAAAAAAAAGGTATTCCCGTCTCCGTAACCTGTGCCTCTTTCTGGGCGACGCGCTTCTGGGCTGGTGGACGCCGCGCGCGAGCCCGAGACTGCCTGGAGGGGAATGAAAGGCAAGGCTCCCTGCAGCTGCGAGGCAAGCGCACGAATAATCAGACATTCACGGGTTCTAAATTAAAACCTTTCTTTACCAAACGAACTCGCTACCGAGCCTCATCATCCCTACCACCTCCTGCTCCCCCATTCGCATAAAAATTAAAGTGGGACAGGCGGGGAAGTGCGAGCCAAGAAAGGGAACTGAGAAGAAAAGCGCCTGTGACACAAAATGGAGAAAGGAACCGAGAGGGGAAAGAAAAGAAGGAAAAGCGGGGGGGAAAGGGAGTTATTAGGAGAAGTCAAGGGGCAGTGAGGTAGAGAAAATCGGACAGCAAAGAGGGTAACGTTAAAAGCCTAAGGGAGAAATCGACGAATTAATTAAGCGCTACAGTAGGAAAGAAAGACGTTCTAGATGCCGAGGCTCCATTTTCAGCAGCGCCATATTCGCTTTTCCTTTCGCTGCTTTTTGTTGTTTTCGGTCGGTGGACGGGCGCCAGCACATTTCTGCAGCTTCAGCAGCTTTGGTCCAACAAATGGGGAGGGACCGCGGGCCTGAGCCGGGGACGAGCGCCTTTGGCCCTGGACCTCGCGGCCCCTCCCAGGCGAGCGGACGCCCGGAACCGGGCTGGGGCGGCGGGCGCCTGGAAATTTCTGCTCACCTCCCTCTCCTGCACCCCTCGGGCCCGAACCTCCGAATTTGTCTTAGAACACCTAACCTCGGGGCTCTGCAACAGCCCCAAGGCAATAAACAGCCCTCTAGTTTCGCCCAAAGTGTTCGGTGGGCGCGTGCCGAGAAGCGTCGAAGAAAGAAACCGGAAAAGGCTAACTAAAGCCACAGGGGAAAGGCGGAGGGCGCTAGTCTAGGGAGGCTCGAGAGGGGAGCCCGAAAAGAGATCCTTCCTGGAGGTGACTAGGGGCTAGGACTCATGATCTGGCCCGGGGCAGGCGAGGACGCGCTCGCTCGGGGCGGCCCTGAGCCACAGCCACCTGCACAAACCCGGTGCTCGCGTTTGGGCCACGTCCTGGGCGCCGGACCCGGACTGCCCGACGCGTCGTCTTGCCCAGGCCGCTAGGCCTCTCCGGCTCCCGGAAGAACGCCTCAAGTCGGGCTCTGCCGAGAGCCCAAGGCGGGCCCGAAGAAAAGCAGTCGCCAGCGCCGTTCTTCGGCACGGGAAACCCGTTTTCGGGGTGGG
This sequence comes from Chrysochloris asiatica, assembly GCF_000296735.1. NCBI lineage: Eukaryota > Metazoa > Chordata > Mammalia > Afrosoricida > Chrysochloridae > Chrysochloris > Chrysochloris asiatica. Next base: position 7,399,387 of record NW_006408655.1, read on the forward strand.
ATTCCCAGGGATTTTAGATGCGGTCGATGTGTCGAAGCTCTGTGGGGTTAAGTTCAGAGGCAGATTGGAAGCAGTTCGCAAAATGGTCAGGTCTGCTCACCCCCGGCTGTTGGTTCCTGTCGAATCTTGGTTAAAGTGGCAAGCACGCCCTGAGAGAATGTTCTTTGTAGCTCCCCTCCCCTGTTCTTCACTTGTACTTGACATTGCCCTTCAATTAAATATATGTCCCGTCTGCGCTAGAGAAGCCCCTTTGGTTCTGGGCGCCTCCAGCCAGTCGCTGGACCCCTATCACTCGCGGCTCCAGGGCTCCAGGGCTCCAGAGCTGGTTGGGGACGTGCTGTGGCGAGAGACGCCTACAGCTATGCAGCTGCATGTCTGGGGGCTGCGACTAGGCTCGACCCCGACTCTGCGTCCGGACTGTGCAAGCGAGCCGCGGCGGCGAAGAAATCCCAGCCAGACCCCTCGCCGTCGGGTCTTCCCCCGTGCTTCGTCTCCCGCAGTGGTCCCCACCTTTATCCCGGTGTAGGAGAGGGGGTTACTTGAGGCTGGGAGCAATGGGTTCTTCAGGAAAGAGGAGTGGAGCCTGTCTAGTGAGAGATTCTGGATCACCAAATTTGGTGACCTGAACACTACGGAGTCCCTGGGTATCCTGGTCAGCGCTTCACTGGCCTTGCTCCTTAAAGGAAATGTCTAACCACTTGGGTTTCACTGCCTCACCCCGTGTTCCTTTCGTGGTCGGCTCTAAGGACACAACACTGAGCGTGTCATCCGCCTCCCAAGAGCGCTCTGCTAACCCAGCTGGAAAATCCACCCATCATGCCACCCAAAACTTGGCGCCGTCCACGTTGTCCGGCGCGGGCTGCGGCGCCCTCGAACCCTTTTCACTCAGCAAGTCCTGGAAAGCGAATGCCTAATCGAGGCTCTGTTTTGGATTTTGTAACCTGGAGATTTTATTACTTTTACTCATATTAATTGATCTTTAAATTTTGTAATAGCATACAGGTTACTTTCAACAGTTGCTTCTCTGTTTTTCAGCCTACAACGTATTTCCATATGGAAGAAAAAACGTTTTCCAATCGGCAAAAAAAAAAAAAAAAAGATGATTTTTATTCTTCTAGTGGAAAGTTGCATAGAAATGCAGTTTTCAAATTACTTTTAGAATCAAAAGGTTTTTTCCTTAAGAGAAAGCTGAACGACTGTGCTCAAACAGTAGTCTAGACACTTCTAGTTAAAGTGATTATTTCCTGTGTTTTTATGAAGTACAAAATCAAAATATCAAATTCAGATAACCATGTCATGGTTTTAGAATATTCCACAAAATTAAAGAGTCGAAATATTGACAAACTACAAGGCCTAGTTCACAAATAACATTCTAGCTCCCTTTTCTAAGAGATAAAAAGGGTTGCAGAAGGTTTTTAAATTAAAAGTACTCATAGTCTAGAATAAACTTTATCACTTTGCAGTATATGAAATTTTAAGTTTAGCATTGTCTATAAATTTCATATTTACATTCTTTTTTTTTGGATATACTCAGCCACCTTTTGCACTTTCCTCACTTTTGAGAAAGCTTACATTTTACTCTTCAGATCTGTCTTAATTACAGAATTAAAAATTAAAATATATGCACTGAAGCCATTTAGAAAAGAACATTCTGTAGCAGCCATATACAGCTTAAAATAAGTTACTTTCTCATTTCTCAAGGATTGCTTCCTTCAGAAATAACAGTTGAAAGTTGGACCATGGTAGGTACTGTAGCCACTCTTCAATTTATCATTGGATGCAACTGATTAGGTATTAAGGCCTACCTTTCTTTTCTTTTAAAAAAATCATTGGAACGTATTTATTAAACTCTTAAGAGAAACTTGGGTTTCTTTATCTGACACTAACATTAATATATTCCACTTCAGCATTTCATTTGTCAAATATTGTTAAGCAATATGCAATTCAAAAAGAAAAATTTATGTTTGGTAGATTTACATGTAAGAAGGCATACAATTGATAGCTTAGCATTAAAAGCAGAATTTTAAGTGTTCTTTTATTCAAAACTCACTTAGAAAGAGAAAACATAAATTGCCTTCACAGCAAATTTTCGGCATGACAATTCTTAGGAATGCCAAAAAACCAGGAATGTCCAATATATGAAAGTTTATAACATATACACTTTTATGAAACCATATTGATTACTTTTTTAAAAATATTACCTATTGCTCTACATGTCATCCAAAATCTTAATACTGGTAATTTCTCAAGACATTTCTTTATATTTAGAACTGCCCACTTTGTTACAAATTAGAATTGTTTCAGAACATTAAAATGTTATATTAATAAGTATATTAAATAAGTGGTCCTTATTTGTATTGTGAATGCCTCAAATTTTAAATTCTGCAATTTTTATATTTTTAAGTATTTTTTAAATGCCAGATATAGCCATATTTTAGCATATGGAATATGCTCTAGTATTTCCCTTGTAATATGACACATATGCAAATGCCTCTAACAAGTTATGTAGAGTCATAGGAAGCAGCAAAGATAATATCTTCATCTATTGACAATTTAAGAAAAAATATTATAGTGTACAGTTCCAATAATGAGACCCAATTTTGATAGTAAAATATTAAAATAATACTATTTATATTCTCTGGCAATCCCCTCCCAATCCTCTTCTTTATTAAATATTCTTCTGGTTATGCCTACATGATCAAACACTTAAATATTGGAATACATTTTTTATATTACCCATGTTTGGTGCTGTTTATTAACTGTTTTAAGAAAAATCAATAGAATTCAAAGATTTTAATTATTTTTAATAAAAAATTAAGATGAACACTTGTATTCATTTATCAAATATATTGAGGTCTAGGGTCACTTGAAAAATAAAATGTGTTAAAAATAACTATTGATATATGGGAAGTTCAAGGTTTCTAACTATATTAATTGGGAATTGAAGAGTAGTTTTATTTTATTATCTCTTGCTTTAGGAGAGTTGCATAGAATACCAAGTATCTATGGAAAGTGTATTTGTAGTGTATGTATGGTGGTGATTGGAGAAACAGGGTTGTGGTAGGGAGGTTTTGAGGTAATCATATACCTTTTTATCTACATGTTTGTTTGAAAATGTTTTATTCATCTGTTTTTAGCTAAAAATTTAGTAATGTATTCACTGCCTCTGGCAATATCACAGATAACTGCATAATTCTAAAAATAAAAGAAAAAAACAAAAACCCTCTATCAGCTAAAAGGTTATAGATCATGTTACAACTAAAAATTATATATAAGCCATTGATCTTAATACCAATCTTAAGCCATTGGTATTAAGGAAAATTCTACAATGTTGCAGTTGTACTGTTGAATGAAAAGTATTGCTACCATAAGTGCAATATTTTATGAGTCTTTTAAAATAAAACTCAAAACTGAGAACACAATGGTTTTCACAGAGTTTTTATATACTGTTTTTAGTTCTTCACTTTATTATAATAGAAGTGATCTGAATTGAATTATTTTAAACATATAATACCCAACTGATTTTGTACATTAGGAATATTAAGAGGCTACTGAAATTCTTGATTACTAGCAAGGGTTTAAATACAATTATAACAGTTTCATAAATCATTGATATGTTCCATTTGAAGATTATAAAGCAAAATTAACCTAATTGACACCAACATAAATAATGTTTTGTTTCCTCACACAGACTATAAGCTGTTTTCAATTTTCTACTGAAATACTGTCTTCTAAAATTAACAAGTGAATGCAAGCATTCAAATACTGTACATCTACTGAAGAAAATCTAGAGTAGAGCTATTCAATTGTTTTCTAATTCTGTTTTGCTTACTTACATAAATTACTTTCCACTAAGAAATTAGTGATTACCTAAATTTTTTTTATAACTCAGCAACTTGGTGAAAAATCTCCTAAAGTAATATATTAGCCTTGTGAACCATATGAAATAAAATTATTCATTTGAAATGGCATCTTGAAATTCTTAATTAGAATATTGAACATAAAATACAGTAGTTATTTTACTGTGACAAAATAAAAATAGAAACAAATATATAGCTAATTCAAGAAAATAGACATTTTCTAGTTATGCAAAACAAAGGAGAGTTTTATGTGTGTGGAGAGGGAGTGGTGGTGTGCAGCATTCTTATCTGTTTTCCTCACAGATGGAGCAGACAAATCTCTAACTTGGTATAATTTCAAGGGCAACTGCTAGAAGTGCATCCTCCTCAAATATTTCTTTCATCCACTTATTGATGGCATTCCTATAGTTTAAAACTTGTAACCAACTCAAAAATCCAAATACTATTAAGAAAAGTCACAGTCTAAGCTGTTATCAATTATTTATATTTTTGAAAGAGTGTCAGAACACTTCTTGAGAGCAAACTTTGGTAGAATAAAAAGAAAGCTTCAGGAATTAATTTGAACCTGGAGAAGGGAGTTTGAGGAAATGGGAGGGACAGGATTAAGGGCTAAAGATGGGGATTTGTTTAGCAACAGAGACAAACTTTGACTCTATAATTTTACCTGGTCAAAACTGACTAACTAGATAATCTTTCATTAGTACCATAATGATTCTCTAACACACTTCATTTTATACAATTCCTTTTATCTGGGCAATTATTATTGCAAGGTATAATGGGGCGGGAGGGGGGGAGGATTAGAAAATTGTGGGTATAAACTTGACTGTAAAACATGCCTGAACAATAGAAAGTGAAATATTAGTTTTCTTGTGTATTTGACAATCAGATAATCTGTCTACATAAATCAAATTATCCAGGTGATTGCTAAATTTAGACTTTACTATGAGCTGTGATATTAAATATTATGACTAAATATAATCTTTTGATTCATTGTGTGGAAGATTTGAGGGTTTCCCCACTTATTGATTATGTTAATAATTGAACATTTGTCAGTTCAAAATTTAACTTTAAGGTAGTCAAGCAATCATGTAACAGTTCAGTTATTTCAAATATAAACTAGACTCAGATTTTTTTTTTTTTTGCTGTTTCTGATTTATTCAAGATTACTTGATGAAAACAAGTGTTAGCAGTTTTCAGACTAACTTCAAACAAATGAAGATCATCAACAACTAAACTTAGCTTCACAATTTAAAGTGAAAATTGTTGGTCAAAATATTAATGACATAAATGTAAAATTAATGTATGTCTCTTCTCAAAATTTGAACAAATATCAACTGATCACTTGATTATTGTTAAGTGCTGTCTCATAGCAACCTTGTATAGGGTTTCTGAGGAGCGGCTGGTGAGTTTGAACCACCATCAACTTTGCGGTTCAAACTGACTTTGCAGTCCAGCACATTGACCCTCAATACCATACCAGGGCTCCTAATCACTCAACGAGCCCAAAACAAAAAAATATTGAAACATAATGTCTAGTAATTTGTTTAATACCCATAATATATAACTTCTTTGTAACCTTATTTGCAATTCAAAACTTACTAATGATCAAGATGTTTCTACAAATTAAATTCTTTAAATTTAAACAACTGGAAACCATTTCTCCATGGTACAGTATTTCATATATTAATACAAGAAGTTTAGAGACATATGCTGATTTTGGAAACTGATTTGTACAGGAATTGTTTGGCTTGTAATCAGAACCCTGTTGAAGAGAGAGACACTCTCAGATGCATTCAGGCATTTATGGATCCTGAGCTCTTTCTGATTATCTGAGTTCTGAGTTTGTGAACTCAGCCTACTCTATCTGACTTGATTCTAGTTTCTTATTTTGTGGTTGCAGATTGCTTGTTGTTGGTTCTTTCCTCTCCTGTATTCCTAACTTTGACTTAACAAGTAAACTGACCTCTGAATTTTGTAAGTACTTTAAAAGTATTTGTCTCATTTTAAAAATATCCCTACTGATTCTAGTGAATGCTAACATAGAGACTCAGTAAGAAGCTAATACTATTTCTTCTAGTAACGTGACCAGCTGACCACCTGTTCTTCAATAAGAATAGGGATTTGTCATCTGTTGAATGAGTTTTCCCTCTCAGTTGTGCCTGTTATCAGTAGCAAGTAAAAAAGTTTGTGTGCTTCCATCAACAGACCAGGAAGAATACTTCCTTTGCAATATTTCACAATTATGCTAAGGTTTCCCTCAACCAATATCAATTAGATCAGTTAGTTTGCTGGTTGTCAAAGATTACCTTTTGCCAGGTTTACCTGAGAACCTTGACAATTAGTACCATCTTTGGTTAAAAGGAAATATGATATATCCCCCACATAGAACATTGTTCCACTCACTTGCTTTGGATATATCATCAGGAGAGGCATCAATTGCTAGAGGAAGATGTTGGGTGAAATGGTGAAATGGATTGGCACAGTAGCTTCAGCAATGTACTTGAACATATTGGCAATTATAAGGGTGATGTTCTGTTGTATTAAGGTTGTCGTAAGTTGGAATTGACTCGACAGCACATGATAAAACAGCAACTGATTTGTCTTCTTAGAACAAGATCTCCAAGTAGTGAAATATGAATAATCTGAAGGCTTTAAGGAAAGCCTCGGTATCCCTTACATTGATCTTCATGCTTGAAAACTATGATTTTGACTTTACTGATATCGAATCACTTAATCTTTGGCTACTACCTTTTGGGGCCCTATAGCAGCTCGGGTTGAATCCTTGCACATCTGCAAAACATTTCTGCCAGCTATGCAACTGTAGAGAGCCAAAACCAGCTTATGATCTGCACAGAAAGTTTAAGTAAATATTGATGTTTTACTTTATTGTATGTTTTCGATAATATAGCTCACTCAAGTTTTGCTGATATCTAATTACTGCTATAAAGGATTATGAATTAAATGAATAGGTGGCAGGGCCTAAACCTACTACTTAATAAATAGTCCATTTTTAAGAAGATTTGGTTTGGTGTTCTTATGCTTAGATGTACCCAGACCTAAATAACTCCAGTAGAGATATGATAAAGGCCTATCTATCAATTAAAAAACCACAGCACATAACCACCACCACCATAGATTTAAAATATCTATTTTCCTAAAATGTACTGTTATTTTATTTATTCTTCATAAGTTTATAAGGAAGGTATGATTAAATCTATTTTACAGAAATCAAGCATTTGTTTTTGACAATATCATAACTTAAATTTAGCTAAGTGTTGTGCAAAGTGCTTCAAATACAACAACTCTGTGATGTATGTACAATTATTATGGTATTTTACAAAGGAAAGAAAGCTTAGATACTTATAAACTGCTGAGACTCTAGATGGCCTCCATGTTGTCAAATCCACTGGATCCCTTTCTATCCTTATCAAAGGTAAATCCTTGCTCTTCCCCTACAAATCTGTTCTTCCTTATTTTCAATGATTGGCATCATCTTTTACCCAGTTGTTCAAGTTAGAAACCTGGAAGTCCTTCTTTTCTTTAAAATCCTTTTATCTAGTTCATTTCTGAGTTTTATCAATTTCCTTCCTCAAAATATCCCTATCTGTTTTTCTCTATCTTGACTACCACTATATTAGTTTATCCACTGTCAACTTTCCTCTGAACTACTATAACTTCTTAATGGAGTTCCTTCTGGCCTTACCCCTGAAATCCATTTTTTGGGGTTTAAAAAATTTTTTTTATTTAAGGTTTTCATTGTGGATTGAGTAAAAGTTTACAGGGCAGATTATCAGTTTTATATTCAACAAATCATACACCTTGTTTCATTACATTGATTATAATCCCCTCCATGTACCATCAGTTAACGGTGCTTCTCTCCATTTGCTGTAGCTTTTTTTTTTTTTTTATAACACTCAGGCATATACAATAATTTACACCACCAAAGGGCATATTCTGCAAGTCTGCCTCCTGGCTGCCATCTCTTAGTCCCTCACTTCCCTTGAATCTAGAGTCCTCAGCTGCTACCTCTCTCCATATCCCCATCTCTGCCTCCATCTCTGGTGTCTCTGCTTCTTTGGATAAGGTCTCACATTCCGCTTGTGCTCTTCTCCCTTGATAATCCTTTGTTTCTGGACTGTAAGATTAACTGCTCCTCTGTTTTTGTTACAAAACTTCTAGCTTTACAATTGTGAGAGTTGCAATTAGTCATGATAACAATTACTCATAGTGAATCCTAAGAATCCTATCCCCATCTCTTTTCACCAGACCCATCTAGACAAGACGAAAACTATTCAGTGGGGACTCTTTCTTTCCCGATACACCATTAAACTAAACTCCCCCTTGAAACCTTGTAAGCCAGTCACTTTGTGCCTTTATTGCCCCTTCTTTTAGGTAGCCAATGTCTAAATTGTCCATCCCTATCTACCCTGTGTACAGAGGGGATAGCATTGGTACTTGATGTGAAGAGTCCTTCCCTCTCTATTGGCATTTAGAGTTAATATCTCCATGAGTATAGGTCAAGTTCATTAAATTGTAGCAGTTTACCCTAGTTTCCTTTATCAAAATGTGTTTTGTTGCTGTTGTTGTTGTTGTTTTTATCTTCCTCTTCCTCTAGTTGAGTTATGATTATCAAGCCATCAAAGCTAGGTCAAATGGGTACTATCCACAACTTTGGGTGTTCTTGTACAATCCCTCTCACTTCATATCAGCTGGACGCTTCACTCTCAGCTCTAGACCTCTGTGGCTATGTCCTTGTCCATAGGTTCAGGTGTCCTGAGGTCTCACCATATTTAGGACCAACCAGCCCTTCTTTTCTCTCTCATCTCCAGGTCAACGGGAATCTATGGAACATGGTTGAACTCAGCCCATTTCTTCATTGCTGCCTTTCCCCCTCCTCTTCCAATCACCAGTAGACCAATGAACATGCCTGTTCATGTGTTCCCTTTGAGTTTCAGTCTTAGAGGGGGGGGGTTGTCCTGAAGGAACTTGATTGCTTGCCTTGATGGCTTCCCGGTGAACAACTTGCTTATTCTTGTAGTAGCCCATCATACTGCCATTTTTGTTTTGGGTTTTTCCTGATGATCTTTCTTTGAAGATGTATCTTCTGTCACTGTAGCTGTTCCAGGTTGGTCTGCTTGCCCTTTCTAGTGAGAAAGTCCCACCTCAGAAGGTTCTGGATAGGGCTCAGGATTCCATCTAAGGTTCTATACACTGCAAAGGCTCCACAGGAGGCCTTTTTCACTGGGCAAGTTCTAGAACCCCTTCTGAAATCCATTCTTAAACCAATCATTGTAAAAAAATAATTTTGGAAATATCTTGCAGAAATTTTATGAAAATATATACAAATTATAAATGTATTGCTCAATTATTTTTACAGCCTTAACATCCGTGTGTAACCAGCACTTAAATCAATAACTAGAATAGTATCAGAACCCCACAAACCCTGCTTACACTGCCCCAGTTATAACTTCCCAGAGTAACCACTATCCTGACATCTGTCACCAAAATTTCATTTCATTGTTTCTGAAATTTATATAACATACTATACAGGTTTCTACTGCTCATCTGTCTGTCATACTGTAGTGGCTTGTGTGTTAGTATGATGCTGGAAATTTTGCCACAGGTATTTTAAATACTAGCAGAGACACCAGTGGTAGACAGGTTTCAATGGAACTTCCAAACTAAGAGAGACTAGGAAGAAAGAGAGGTGGACCACTTCTGAAAAGTTAGTCATTGAAAAACCTTCTGAGTACCAGCAGAACATTGTCTGATATAGTGCTGGGGGATAAGCCCCTCAGGTTGGAAGGCGCTCCAAATTTAACTGGGGAAGAGCAGCCTCCTCAAAGTAGAGTGGACCCTAGTGATGTGGATGGAGCAAAATTTTGGGGACCTTCATTTGCTAATGGGGCACAACTCAAAAGGAGAAGAAACAGCTACAAATTGAACAAAATGAACCTGGAATTATGAGGTACGAATGTAGTAAAATTGGAAGTTGTCAAAAAGAAGTAGGACACATAAAGATCGATAACTTTATGGTTAAAAGGTATTAGCATTAGTGAACTGAAATGGACTGATTCTGGCCATTTTCAATTGGACAATCATCTGGTTTACTGTGCTGAGAATGACAAAGAGGAATGACATTACATTCATCATGAAAACGAGCATTTCAAAAACTATCATGAAGTGCAATTCATTCAGTGATAGGATATTGTCCATAAATCTACAGTTAATACAACTATTATTCAAATTTTCACACCAACCACTAAAGCCAAAGATGATGAAATTAAAGAATTCTACCAACTTCTTCAGTGTGACATTGATAAAACATGTGATCAAAGAGCA
>NW_006408655.1:7411401-7413330 GCF_000296735.1 Chrysochloris asiatica
CAGATGATCTCTAAATTCAGGAGGGATAAATTCAAGATCATATTTTGGCTCTCGTAGATTTGTTTTCATTTTCTTCATTTGTTTTTATTACCCCCATTTTATAGATAAGGAATCCAGCTCAGAATGTTTAAGTGACTTACCCAAAATTGGTCATCTATCACCATGCTTTCAGACCAGTCCTATGAAATAAGTAGGGCAGGGATTATTATAACCATTTCATAGATGAGGTCACTGAAGCACAGAGAAGAAAGATGACTTCTTCAAGGTCACAGAACAGAACCTTTTCCTCTCTAGTCATGCTCATTATTTTTAAACCTTTGGCTGCAGGAAGCCTCCCCTGACTACTCCAGCCCTTGGAAGAGTCCCTAAGATACCAGGAAAGCACCCAGAGAAGTTACCGTAGGACTAGCTTACTGAGAGCTTCCAGGCCAGGCATGCAAAGGAGATATCAGCAGAACGGTACTCCTGGGGCAGAGTTCTAGCTACTTCAAAACAGGGCACTGTAGGGTAAGTACTAGACTGCTAATCACAAGGTCATCAGTTCAAACCTACCAGCTGCTCATTGAAAACCCTATATAAGGTTGCTATGAGTTGCCATGGCACTTAACAAAAACAACAGCAATTTAATATATAATTATATTCCATCATGCATGTTTCCTGTTGCGCTGTTAATTCTGTCTCCTCAGCCCAATTGGAAGCTGGAGGGACTCCCTTGTGGGTCCCTAGCATGCAGAAAACTCTGAATAGCCTGGCAGATTGATTGACTGCTCTCCACAGTTCCCAGGCTGCTAAAAGCAGAACCCCTTCTCCTCTCTCCTACCAGCTGCCAAGCAGCCCTCATTCCTAGCAGACATGCACACAGAAAGGTAGGTGCTCACAATTTGCTAAAGGAACCTTCCTGATTTCATCCCAGCACCTAGTCAAAAGTGGCCAACCCAGGGCCCCAGGCCTCATGGAAGAGGTGCCAAAAAACAGGCAGACATCACATGGTGGCCTTCCTTACAATGAAAATAAACATTTAGTGAGTGATAACTAAGGTCTGTGCTAAGTCATAACTACCTTCTAAAATAAACAATCTTAGCTCCATTCTGCAGATGAGGAAACCCAAATCCATCTGTCTCTAAACTACACTGGCTGTGCATTCTAGCAGCAAGATACAGCAACAGGGCTTTGAATAAATTCCTTATACCTGGTCTTCTCTATTGGAAAACAGATTACAGCATGGGGCTAAGGCTGAACACTGGCCCAGCTGGGCTTCCCCAACCTGAGGAAGGGGCACCTTTCTTCTCAGTGTTAGACACTAGCCCCTGCACCCTGCTTCTCACCTGCAAGGGGTCACTATGATATCCCAGAGCCTCTGCCTCCTCATGGAGTCCCCCATGGGCTCTGCCTAACAGGAAGTGGGGCAAGGAGACACTTGCCACCTTGCCACATCTTCCTTAGTTTTCACCTTTTCTGAGGGACAGCCCCGGGAAGCCTCTCCTGGAGGGGAGGGGTGACAAACTGATCTGCCAGAAATTGAAGCTGGATTCAGAGAATGTGTTAAGTAGAATATAATTGCTGACCTCAGATGGATCTTGGCTGAAAGCAAAGGATACCAGAAAGATGTTTACTTGTGCATTATTGACTGTTCAAAGGCATTCAATTGTGTGGATCATAGTAAACTATGGATAACATTGCGAAGAATGGAAATTCTAGAACACATCACTGTGCTCATAAAGAGCCTGTTGTAGACCAAGAGACAATTGTTTGAACAGAACAAGAGGATAGTGGAAGGTTCAGAATCATGAAAGTTGTGCTCAGGGTTGTATCCTTTCACCTACTTATTCAATCTGTATGCTGAGCAAATAATCAGAGAAGGTGGATTATATGAAGAAAGACTGCATCAGCATTGAAAGAAGACTCATTAACAACCTGTGATATGCAGAT
>NW_006408655.1:7414541-7418812 GCF_000296735.1 Chrysochloris asiatica
GGTATCAGCGCCAATACAATTTGGCCTCTACTTTCCCAAGCTCATTCCCTACCATTTCCCACTTAATTGGTTCCAATTCACAAGGTCTCCTTTCAATGCCTTGAATATGCCCCACTCTGTACTCAGTGCCTTTGTATATGCTCTTTTCTCTGCTGAATGTTTGTTCCAGGAAGGCTGGGCTTTTTTTGCATGCTGAACTTCTTACTTTAGGTATTACCCTGACCACAGTATAGTATCTAATAAATGTCTCCCATTCCTCTGCCATGGGAAGAAGTTTTCTGAAGGCTTGTGTGTCAAGGATAGCTCAGGTTCTCTTGAGCTTGGCAAACCGAAGTATAGATAGGATATTTTGTTTGTTTACTTGTTTGCTGGAGCAGTTATGCATACATTCAATTTATGGGGTATTTGAATTGGCTATATCTAATTTTAAAAGAATTTGGTTAAGGAGGAAGAAGAAGAGAAGCATCAGAGTTGGCAGCATGAGTAAACCCTAGTTTGCTATCTTCTATGAGGTGAGATAAGGAGTCTGGTAGTGTAGTGGTTACGAGTGTGGCTGCCAACCTAAAAGTCAGCAGTTGGAAACTACCAGCAGTTCGAAACTACCGGCAGTTCGAAACTACCAGCAGTTCCATGGGAGAAAGATGAGACATTCTGCTCCCGTAAAGATTTACAGCCTTGGAAACCCTGTGCAGGGTCACTATGAGTCAGAAGGGACTCCATGGTACTTAACAACAACCACATGAGGTGAGATAAAATAACCCCATTATGCAGGACTCTTATCACCTGTTTTAGATTCCTTGGTGGGAGGAGGGTAACCATAGTCTTTTCTTTTAAAATGCAAATATAAAGTCTGTCAGTCTTGCATAGCCACTCTGTGAATAACTATGGACATATTGTAGTGGAGAGCACTGGGCATCTGGTCTGCTGAGAAGTAGTGTGAACAAAGTAAAGACTCATTCTATATATTTGGCCATTTTCCCCAGGCCTCAGTTGGCAGATTGTGGCATAAAAATGTTTTCATAACAAATCGAAACATTTATCATCCTATATTAAATATGTATATCTCATTTTGTGTGACTTGAACTTGAATTACTTGGGATTCCACTTTTACCATATTACCTGAAGTTTCCTCCTACTGTGATCAAACAGTTTCACATTGTAAGTGGCTGCCTATGTTCTGCAGAAACAGACATTTGGAAGTAAAGGAACTGGTGAGAAGAGGGCACAAGGTCAGTGGGCCCAAGAACACTGCCCAGTGAAGAATAACACATATCCTTGAAGCAGCAGAGATACAAAGTTGTCCTCAGTGGGATGACAAAATCATGTTGTTTCATGTTGTTAGCAATTCTCTGAGTCAGCTCTCTGTCATCACATACAACACTTTACCCAGGCTACATAAATTGCTGTTGTTATTGTTAAGTACCATCGAGTCAGTTCTGACTCACAGCGATCCTGTATAGGGTTTCTGAGGAGCAGCTGGTGAGCTTGGACTGCTTGCAGTTCGAACTAACCTTGCAGTCCAGCACATTAACCCACAGCGCCACACCAGGATAGCAATAAATAGTTCCCCTAAAAAACATTCCTCAGTTTTGCAGAATGGTTTGAAGGATTTTTGAACAAGTTGCCTTATGTAGGATTTGGTAAAGGAGACCTGGTGGCATCGTGGTTAAGCACTGACCTGCTAACCTAAATTTAAATCAGCAGTTTTAACCCACCATTTGCCCCCTGTGAGGACGATGAGGCAGCCTGCTTCCATAAGGATTTAAAGCCTTGAAAACACTACTTTGAATCTAACGTCGGTATGAGTCTGAATCGATTTGACTGCAACAGGCATAGGGGATTTATTTCACTTGGAGAAAGAAAGCAATATTTAAGATTATTCATTAGAAAGTATTCCATGCCCCCAAAATTCTTCTTGTCATGGAGCACAGGTTAAAACAGATGATAAAAACGTAGTTTTTTATCTGTAGTAAAAAAAATCCTCACATGTCCGTCAGTTTGTCAAATTATAGTGACTTGTATGTCGCTGTGATGCTAGAAGCTATGCCACTGGTATTTCAAATACTAGCAGAGTCAGTCACCCTTGGTAGACAGGTTTCAGTGGAGCTTTCAGTTTAAGAACAGATTTGTTGTTATTGTCAAGGACCATGGAGCTGGTTCTCACTTATAGTGACCCAGATAGGGTTTCCAAGAAGCAACTGGTGGAACTGAACTACAGCCCTTATAATTAGCAGTCCAGTGCTTATCCTACAGCACCATACCAGGACTTCAATAATAAACTAGGAATATGGAATAGGAGGTCCACTTCTGAGGAACTAGCCTCTGAAAAACTTATGAATAGAACAGAACATTATCTGGCATAGTGCCAGAAGATGAACCCTTCAGGTTGGAAGGCACTCACAATACAATTGGGGAAGAGCTGCTCATTCAAAGTAGAGTTGACCTTACTGATGTGAATGGAGCAAAGCTTGATTTAGTGATGATACACAACTCAAAATAAGAAGAAACACATGAGAAACACATCCATTAATAATCAGAACATGTATCTTAGAAAATTGGGACCCATCAAAAATGAAATGGAAGACATAATGATTGAATACTTAGGCATTAGTGAGCTAAAATGGACAGAGATTGGCCATTTTGAATCAGGCAATCATATGGTTTACTATGCCAGGAATGACAAATTAAAAAGGAATGGCATTGCATTCATCATCAAAAAGAACATTTCAAAATCTATCTTGAAATGCAATGTTGTCTGTGATAGGAATAATATCTATGTATCTATAAGAAAGACTAACTAATATAACTATTATTCAAATTTACAAACCAACAACCACAGCCAGTGATGAAAAACTTGAAGAATTCTACCAACTTCTTTGGTTTGAGATTGATTAAACTTGCAACCAAGGTGCATTGACAATTACTGGTGATTGAAATGCAAAAGCTGTAAATAAAGAGGAGAAATAAGTAACTGGAAAACACGGCCTTGCTAATAGAAATGATGCTAAAGATCACATAATAGAATTTTGCAAAACCAGTGACTTATTCAATGCAAATGCCTTTTTTTAAACTAAATTAAAGGACACTACACACTGGACCTCACAGGAATCAAATTTATTTAATCGATGGGAAAAGACAATGGAGAAGCACACTATCATCAGTCAAAACAAGGCCAGGGAACAACTTTGGAACAGACCATCAATTGTTCATATGCAAGTGCAGGCTGAAGCTAAAGAAAATGAAAACACATCCAGGAGAGCCAAAATACAATCTTGAGTATATCCCATCTGACTTTAGAGACAATCTCAAGAATAAATCTGACACATTGAACACTAATGAAAAAAGACCAGAGGAGTTATAGGATGATATCAAGAACATAATACACACATCAAAAAAAGAAGAACCCAAATCAACACATTAACAAAGTATCACCAACAATTAGAAAAAGACCAACAAAGTAAGCCTACAGTCAACAAAAGAAAAGAAATAATAAAGGTTATGGCAAAAATAAATTAATTAAAAGACAGAAAAACAATAGAAAGAATCAACAAAACAAATAGTTGGTTTTTTGAAAGGATTAATAAAATTGGCAAATCTGACAAAAGAAAAAAAGGAGAAGATGCAAATAACACACATAAGAAACTATATAGTTGACATCACCACAGAACCAACAGAAATAAAAGGGATAATAACAGAACACTATGAAGAATTAAAAATCTGAAAATCTAGAGGAAATGAATAGATTTTTAGAAGAACACTACCTTCCTAAACTAACACAGAATGAAGGAGAAAACTTGAACATACCTATAACAAAAGAAAAATTGATCAGGTAATTTTAAAACTCCCAACCAAAAAAAGTCTGGGCCCAGATGGCTTTACTGGTGAATTCTACCAAACATTCAGAGAAGAGCTGAAACCAAACTATTCCAGAACACAGAAAAGGTTGGAAAACTCCCAAATACCTTCTATGAAGCAAGCATAACCCTCATACCCAAATGAGTAAAAAACATCACTGAAAAAGAAAATCATAGACCAATATCCCTCATGAACATAGATGGAAAAATTCTCAACAAAATCCTAGCCAATAGAATTCAATAACATAGCTGAAAATTAATATGCCATGATCAAGTGGAATTTATACCAAGGATGCAAGGATAGTTCAATATTAGCAAAACAATCAATGTAATCCACCACATAAGTAAAATAAAGGGAAAAAAGAGAGAGAGAGAAAACATATACTGAAGAAAAAAGTCCAAACTGTTTTGAGGGCA
>NW_006408655.1:7420032-7421024 GCF_000296735.1 Chrysochloris asiatica
GAAAAGGATATCATGCTTGGTGAAGTAGAGACTCAGTGAAAAAGATGGGACTGCAACAATGGGCTCAAACAGTACAGCTGTGAGGCTGTGTTTCACTCTGTTGTACATAGGATTGCTAAGAGCTAACTCAATGACACCTAACAATAATAACAATCATAGTTAGACTTTTGCTACTGTTTTGAGTTCTTGTTAGGCTGTTTTTGCAAAAAACAAAGACTGATTTAGGTTACTACTACTAATTTGTGGTGTAGGTTGGATAGGGTGAAGACTATGTTGAAAGCATTTGTGCTCTAGTGGTCACCAAGATTGATTTGCTTTCTTCCTGTATCTCTCTTGTGTTGGCTATTTGAAGTTATTTTGCTATCACTGAAACTTCTTCATCCAAGGTTGAAGGAGCATTTAACCTTTGGGACCATGGCCTGGCTCTGTGTTGAAGTTATTAACCTAATTCAGAATTTCCTTCTAAATACCCACCTTGTTGCTCCTTTGGCACCACTCTACTCCATAATTTGTAAGCTTTACCTTCATGCAAAACTTTTCATTTCAAATTCCCAAGAGAGAGAATCTGAATGATTTAGTTCACCTGTTGAAGCCTAGTCAAGTCCTAGGTCTCTGGCTAACTGGAACTAGGGTATAAGGTGAAAAGAGTCATGTAACATGTGCAGTTAAATACAGTTCTTCTAGGAGGTGTTTGGACTGATATACATCTTCCTTAGGTTGTAGCAGGCTAGGTATTTGATGTTCTTAGTATACCCAAGAAGTCCCTGAATGTTGTCATCCAGAGGCACTTGAAAGAAAAACTTGGCAATCTACTTCCTGTGGAACACAATTCTACTCGGACACACCATGAGTTAGAATTGATGCCACAGTAACTGGTAAAGTTCAAGGGCAAGTTAAAAAGTAAATCTGTACCTAGACCAAGAAGCAGTTGTTCAAACAGAACATGGGAACACAGAATGTTTTAAAATTGGGAAAGGTGTGAGTCAGTGTTG
>NW_006408655.1:7421690-7438759 GCF_000296735.1 Chrysochloris asiatica
TCATGCTGGGTAAGGTGGAGGGTCAGAGAAAAAGAGGAAGACCTCTAACGAGATGGATTGGCCAGGTGGCATCATTGATGGCGTCAAGTGTGGCAGTGGTAGTGAGGTTGGCCCAGGATCGGACATTGTTTCATTCTGTTGTGCATGGGGTCACTATGAGTCGGTTCCGACTCGATGGCACCTGACAACAACGACAACAACAACTAGGGTTCCAGTTCGTACATACATGTTAGTTACCGTTGTTGTTAGGTACCATCAAGTCAGTTCTGACTCACAGCACAACAGAATGAAACACTGCTCAGGCCAGCCCGAACCTCACAATCATTGTTACGCTTGAGCACACAGCTGCTGCTATTGTGCCAGTCTATCTCACTGGAGGTCATCCTCTTTTTCACTCACCTTCCACTTTACCAAGCATGATGTCCTTTTCCAGGGACTGGTCCCTCCTTGAAACCCTATCTGCAGTATGAGAGATGAGGTCTGGCCATCCTGGCTTCTATGGAACATTCTGGCTATACTTTCAAAACAGATTTTTGTTTTTCTGGCTGTTCATAGTACTTTTAATATTTTTATCCAACACCATACTAACACAAATGCATCAATTCGGTACCATCAAGTTGGCTCTGACTCCCAGTGACCCTGTGGATAACAGAACAACACACCGCCTAGTTCTTTGCCATCCTCACCATTGTTATTATATTTGAGACCACTGCTACTGCCTCTGTGTCAATCCGTCTCATTGGGGAGTTCTCCTCTTTTTCGCTGACCCTCCATTTTACCAAGAATGATGTCCTTCTCCAGGGACTGATCGATCCCTACTCATAATACATAAAAAGTATGAAAGATGAAGTCTCATCATCCTAGCTTCTAAAGAGCATTCTGGCTGTACCTTTTCTAAAACAGATTTGTTTGTTCTTCTGGCAGTGCACGGTACTTTTAATATTCTTACCCAACACCATAATTCAAATGCATTGATTTTTTCCATGGTCTTCCTTATTCAACTTTCGCACGCATATGAGGCTATTGAAAATACTATGGCTTGGGTCAGGCACACTGTATCCTCAAAATGACATCTTTGCACTTTAATACTCTATAGAGGTCTTGTGCAGCAGATTTGCCTAATACAGTATGTCACTTAATTTCTTGACTCCTGCTTTCATGAGTGTTGATTGTGAATCCAAGCAAAATGAAGTCTGACAACTTCAATCTCATCTCCATATATCATGATATTATTTATTGGTCTGGTGGTGAGGGTTTTTATTTTCTTTACATTGAGATGCAGTCCATACTGAAAGCCTTTGATCTTCATCAGTAAGTATTTTAAGTTCTCTTCACTTTCAGAAAGCAAGGTTGAATCACAGGTTATTAATGAGTTTTCTTCCAATCCTGATGCCACCTCTTCTTCATATAATCCAGCTTCTTGAATTATTTGCTCAGCATACAGATAAAATAAATTTGATGAAAGGATAAAACCATGGTGCACACCTCTCCTGATTTTAAACTACTCAGTGTCCCCTTATTCTGTTCTAATGACTCCTCTTGGTCTATGTACAGGTTCCTCATGAGAACAATTAGGTATCTTAGAATACCCATTCTTCACAATAGTTTTCCATAGCTTGTCATGATCCACACAGTCAAAAGTCTTTGCATAGTCAATAAAGCACAAATAAACATTTTTCTGGTATTTTCTGCTTTAAGCCAGATTGATCTGGCATCTGCAATGATATCCCTTGTTCCAAGTTCTCTTCTGAATCCGGCTTGAATTTCTGTTGATGTACTATTGCAACCATTTAAAAATTATCTTCAGGAAAATTTTACTTGCCTGCAGTATTAATGATATTGTTTGATGATTTTTGCATTCTGTTGGATCACCTCTCTTTGGAATGGATACAAATATGGATCCCTTCCAATCAGTTGGTCAGGTAGAGCTGTCTTTCAAATTTCTTGTCATAGATGAGTAAATGCTTCCAATGCTGCATCAGTTTGTTGAAATACTCAATTAGTATTGTATCAATTCCTAGAACCAGCGCAGCTTGGACTTCTTCCTTCAGTACCATTGGTTCTTAATCATATACCATCTCTTGAAATGGTTGAACATAGACCATTTCTTTTTGGTCCAGTTACTCTGTGTGTTCTTTCCATCTTCTTTTGATGCTTTCTGCATCATTCAGTATTTTGCCCATTTGTTGTTGTTGTTGTTGTTAGGTGCCATCAAATCGGTATAGACTCATAGTGACCCCATGCACAACAGAACAAAACACTGCCCAGTCATGGGCCAACCTCATAATTGTTGCCATGCTTGAGCTCATTGATGCTGTCATTTTGCCAATTCATCTCGCTGGGGATCTTCCTTTATTTCTCTGACCCTCCACCATACCAAACCAGTGACTGGTCCCTCCTGACAATACGTCTGAAGTATGAGAGATGAAGTTTGGCTATTCTGTCCTCCAAGGAGCACTCTGGCTGCACTTCTTCCAACACAGGTCTGTTGGTTCTTTTGGCAGCCCATGGCACTTTCAATATTCTCCTCCAATACCACAACTCAAAAGCATCCCTGTATAGAGTTTCTGAGATGAAAATACCACCTTCAGAAATATATAGACATCGATAGAGGACACGTTGAGAAACAATGCTGCATATTTTGTTTGATAAAGGTTTCTATGATTTTGTAGCAATAATTGTTGACTTACCATTGTATACACTCATTAACAAAATAAAAGCTTTAGCAATGTTAGTTGTTGTTGTTGTTAAGTGCCGTTGAGTCAATTCTGACCCATAGCGACCCTGCATAGGGTTTCCAAATCCATAGGAACCCTGTATAGGGTTTCCATGGAGCAGCTGGTAAACTTGAACCACTGACCTTGCAGTTCAAATGACTTTGCAGTCTGATGCATTAGCCACAGCACCACACCAGGACTCCAGCAATGTTAGTAGTAGGTATAAAACATACAAAGTAATTTTCCTTTTTTAGTTGATATTAAATATAGAGCTATTAGATATTTTTTTAAATATTTTTTTAAAAATATGTTCTTTAAAGGAAAAAAAACCCACAACTGTGGTTTGCAATGTTTATTTGATCCAGCTGTGGAACATTATTCTACAAGAAGTTAATGTAGTCTTTAGAAGTAATAACATTATAAAGTCTATTCCTGTAAGCAACAGAAAACAGAACATAATGATTGATGTAAGGCTTTAGTTTTGTCACCTGGATTTGGATAGAAAAGAAAGTTTGGGATATGAGAAGGCTTTAGAGAGGCTATAGAATGCTCCATTTACAGAATTCATAATAGATGTTAGATATTTCCAACCCTGTTTTATATTATTTAAAAGAAGTTTAACCCAATTTTTCCATAGGCTCAATGGAAAGCAGGTGTCAAAAGAGCAATGTGATGATGTTACCTTCCTTGGCTATTTCTGTAGCATTGAGAGTAAGAATTTTCCCACATTTTGAATGAAAACAAGCTTGCACATTTTCCTCAGTCATATTCAACCCAAAATCTAAAAGCTATCCTTGATTTTGTCCACCCCTTATCCCTTGCTTCTAGCCAATCCATCATCAAATCCTAGTGGTTCTACTTCTAAAACATGTCCTAACTCTGATGCTTCTTCCCATCTTCATAAGTTCCCACCCCCATCCAAACTTTAATGCAATTAGGAATGTATTCAGTATAAAACAACAGAAAACTTAATAACAGTGACTTTAGGTAATTGAAGTTTCTTTGTCTCTCATAAAAAATAATTTAAGGATAGTCAATCCAGTTCTAGTGTAACAGCGCAACAAAACCATTGGGTTCAATCTTTTTTTCCCTAATATCCAGAATGTATTGACTTACGTTTTCATACTTGTCACCTCATGGTTGCCAGATGACTGCTCCATTGCCAGACATTGCATCTGTGTTCCAGACAAGAAGAAGAGTAAAGGCGGAGTATGGGTTCCTTCAAAAGTTTTGTCTTTTTATTTAGGAAGAGCAGCCCTTGCCAAATCTTATCAGCTAAAATTGGATCCCATTCCTATTCATAGGACAACTAATGATGAAGAGCTAAAATACTGTATTGTAGACTTGCTTACACAACATCTCTTTTAACCTTTCTCCCATGCCTTCCTGTACAGTTGAGAGCTAAAAATTATACGAGGATTTGCTAGACTCTCTTGCAGCTAAGAAGTTCTTAAGGAAAGAGAGAGGTAGAGTACAAGCTGTTTGTTTTGATGGTGTCAATTAGCAGAGATGTAGTGGTTCTGAGAAATTAAATAGATGATTCTTGATCACCCCTTCTTTCTAAAACCACAATTTAAATAATTAATAACTTAGTAAGGGATTTGCCACTTTTGGTTTTCATCTCCAACTTTGATAAAGAATGTTGTAAAGTTAAGTAACCCACAATAAAACACTTTACAGCGTACTTGTTTTTTTCATAGTTCATAAGTAATGCTTAAAGCAAAATAAATTTATTTAGTCTTCAGGACCACAAATCACTGGACTCCTAAGCACTGGCTGCTGGTGATGGTAATAGTGGTGTGATTTTCTAAATCATCTGTATACTGTTAATTATGTGACATATAGTAGTATTGAAGAGTTTATTGTTTGTTTGTTTCATTTCTCCTCCTCTTGACTATTTGGTAACTTTAAGGCAAATGATTCACTTTTTCCCTTCAATGTCTTTCTTGCATCTATTCTATATTATAACCTCACTCTGAACCTTTATTTTCTGTTCTTATTTCTTCTTTGCTGCATCTCTTTACTTTTGTTATTTCATTCTGTTACATCTTTTTCCCACATGGAAGGAATCCTTTTTTGAAAAGGTATAATTATAAAATTACCTCTGCTAAAGAAGAAAAATTATTAAGTAAAGGTATTTGATCTCCCAAGTTAGAGGAACTGCTAATATTCTAAATACAAAAAAATATAAATTGGAGCGAATCATTTTATAAAATTACTTTAGTAGAGTATATTAAATTGGTCCCAAACATGAGCCTCTGATTCATCCCTCAGAAAAATACTTTTTTCCATATGTTTGCCATAAGTCTGATAAATAGGATGAACATAAAAGACAGATGCTTAGCACTGACCTTAAATCATCTCAATATATTGATAAGGATTGTACATATCACATTGTTTAACTGGAAGTGTTTATTTATCTTTAGAGAAGATAAATGCATATAAAAGTGTTTAAACCCTGACAGTACTATAAGGTAAAAAAAAAACAAAAAACTATGCCCAAATGTCAGTGATGATATCTGAAATGATTTAGAATGGCGCCACAACCAAGATGTGTCTACAGTGGGGAGAATTTGATCAAAGCCCTGCTTTAACTGTCGAGGCCTACTCCAGACCAGAAGCTACAGCAGGGAGATAATATTCCTTCAGAGCATCTGAGTGATTCTTCTGCTGCCAACCCAGTTAAAAGCTGAGTTGTTGTTAAGTGCCATCCAGTTGGTTCCAACTCATCACAGCCTGGTATAGTGTTTCTGAGGAGCAGCTGGTGGTTTTGAACCACTGATTTTGTGGTTAGCAGTCCAGTGCTTATCCTATAGCATCACACTGGGACTCCAAAAGCATAACTATTATTAAGTGCCGTCAAGTCGATTTCAACGCATAGCAACCCTGCATAGAGTTTCCGAGGAGTGGTTGGTAAGTTGGAACCATCAACCTTGTGGTTGAGTACATATCCTATAGCATCATACCAGGACTACAAAAAAATCATGACTAGGCATCCGATAAGTGTTATTTTTAAAAATTATAAATGTTTCTGAAATGGAACAAGAATTGTTTTTACAAAAGCAAATGACCTAATTTCACTTGAGATTAATGAAGAAAAAAAAATGAGGATAAAATTAAAAGCTCTGCAAATACATGTTTATTCTCTTCAAGAAGCATTATTATTATTTGACATGGCTCTTAAAGGATATGAAATGAGTAATGATAAGAAAGAAAAGAAAAATGTTAATAGGTCATGAGTAGTGATTTTTTAACTACCTGTTTTAATATTGTTGTTGTTGTTGTGAAGTACCGTCAAGTCAGTTCCAACCCATAGTGACCCTGTATAGGGTTTCCGAGGAGCAGCTGGTGAACTTGAATTGCTGACCTTGCAGTTCAAACGGCTTTGCAGTCTGGTGCATTAACCCACAGCACCACACCAGGACTCCTGTTTTAATATTACAGTTTCAATTTAGCAACTGACATGAACAATAAACACAGTATCATTCTCCTATTCCGCTCAGCTTCCCTCTGGCTGCTTCTGATATTAACCACTACCATTGAATTGATTCTGACTCTTAATGACCCATATATTGCTGTTGCTAAATGCTATCGAGTTGATTCCGACTCATAGCTACCCTGTATAGAGTTTCTGAAGGAGTAGCTGGTGAATGTGAACTGCCAACCTTTCGGTAAAAACTGTCCTTGCAGTCCAGTGCTTATCCCAGCAAGCCATATCAGGACTCCAGCGACCCTATATAGGGTTTCTGAGATGATAAATATTTACTCATCCTTCTCCCTCCAAGCAGCTGGTGGGTGTAAACGGCTGGCCTTCCTGTTAACAGCCCAACACCTAACCCACAGGGCCATCAGGGCTTTTTGCTCCAGATATTAAACAGCTGTTATTTTTATATTGTCAAAGTTTCTATGTTCTACAAACATGATCTTTGTTTTTTTTAAAAAAAAAAAAAAAAAGGCTGAGGAACAATTCACATAAAACAGATTTCACTAATTTTAAGTGGACATTATGATGACTCCCAACCCCCAACATTTCCTGGTAATCACCAATCTTCATTTGTTTTGCTGTATTTACCTGCTGCTGATATTTTATAAAAGTGGGGTCATATAATATTTGCCCTTTTTGTCTGGCTTTTTTCACTTTTATTAAGGTTCAGTCATTTAATAGGTTTGACACCTATCAATTGGCCATAGATGAATGAATTTGTTTCTAGATTCTCAATTCTATTCTACTGATTTGTACGTCTGTCTATCCTTACACTCTAAGCACACTGTTTTAAAATCCAGAAGTATAAGTGTTCCAACTTTGTTCCTTTTTTTCAAAATCATTTTGAGTATTTGAGGTCACCCACAATTCCACATGAATTTTAAGATTGGCTTTTCCAATTCTACAAAAAGACTATTGAAATTTTAGTAGGAATTGCATTGTATCTGTCGATTGTTTCGAGAATAATTGGCATCCTAATAACACAAAGTATACCAATTTATGAACACTGAATGGTTTCCCATTTATCTAGATCTCCTTTGATTTTGTTCAGTAGTGTTTTATAGTTTTCAGTGTAAAATTTATTCACTACCTTGGTTAAATTTACTTCCGGGTATTTATTTTTTTAGACACTATAAAAGCAATGGTTTTCTTAATTTCCTTTTAAGATTATTCATGATATAAATAAGTGTATAAAAAGGAGTCCTGGTGTTGTGATGTGGGTTAATGCGATGGACTGCAAAGTCGATTTGAACCACAATGTTGGTGGTTCAAGTTCACCAGCCTCTCCTCAGAAACCCTATACAGGGTCGCTAATGAATCAGAACTGACTCAACGGCACTTAACAACAACAACAAGTGTATATATATATATATCGGATTTCTGTGTTGATCTTGTTCTATGTAACTTTCAAAATTTATTGGCCCTATTAATTTACTTATGGATGCTTGGAAATTTTCTGTATATAGTATCACGTCATCTGCGAATAGAGATAAATTTACTTCTCCTTTTCTGATTTGGGTGCCGTTTATTTCTTTCCCTTGCCTAGTTTTCCTTGCCAGAACCTCTAGTAGAATGTTGAGTAGAAATGGCAAGAATGGCCATCTCTTTGTTGTTGTTGTTCCTGATCTTAGGGGAAAATTTCAGTCATTACAAGGTTTTCCTAGATGTCTTTTATCAGGCTGAGAACGTTCCCCTTTATTCCTACTTTGTTGAGTGTTTTTATCATGAGTGTGGATTTAGTCAAATGCCTTTTCTGCATCCGTTGAAATGATCGTGGACTTTTTTCTTAATTCTATTAATATGATGCACTACATTGATTTTCTTATATTGAACCATCCTTGTATTCCTGGGATAAATCCCACTTGGTCATAGTGTTATTGTTAAGTGCTGTCCAGTTGGTTCCGACTCGTAGTGACCCTGCATAGGGTTTCTGAAGAGCGCCTGGTGAGCTTGAACCACTGACCTTACAGTTCAAATGACCTTGTAGTCCAATGCATTAACCCACAGCACCACGTGAGGACTCCACAATTTACAGCCCTTTTAATATGGTCATAGTGTACATCCTTTTAATATGTTGTTGGGTTTGGTTTGAGAATTTTTAAAAATAATTTTGCATTAATACAATTTTCTTGTGGTATCTCTATCTGGCTTTGGTATCAGAGTAATGAAGGCTTCATGAAGTGAGTTAGGTAGTATTCCCTCCTCTTCTGTTTTCAGAAAGAGGTTGAAAAGACCTCTTTAATTATTTAACTGGTTGAATTTTCCAGTGAAGCCATCTAGTTATGGGCTTTTCCTTGTTGGAAGATTTTAGATTACTGTTTTAATCTCTTCCCTTTTTAAAGGTCTGTTAATACTTTCTAAGTCAATTTCAGTAGTTTGTATGTTTCTAAGAACTGATCCATTTTCACCTAGGTTATTCACTTTAACTACATACAAACTTTTGTTCATACTATTCTTTCCCATATGCCTTTTAATTTCTTCAACATCAGTACTAACATTGCTACTTCCATTTCTGATTTTAGATAATAATAACATCTCTTTTTGTGTCAGTGCAACTAAGTGTTTGTCAATTTTGTTGATCTTTTCAAGAAACCACCTTTTGGTTGTGTTGATTTTCTCAATTTTTCTTCTGTTCTCTTTTGTTGATGTCTAATCTAATCTTAGTTCTTTTCTTTCTTCTGGTTGCTCAGGGCTTCATTTGCTGGGCTTCTTCTCATTTGTTAAGGTCTAAAGCTAAGTTATCGAATGTTTCCTTATAATCATACCTTGATTCTCCAATGCACTAATAATAAAATCCAAAACCTTTGGTAGAGGATACAGGATGCTTCATCATATTCATGCCCCTGCTTCCTTAAAGATTCTTCTCTGTCACTCCCTAGCACCCTACAGAGACTATCCATAATGAAATATGCATTGCCTCATAAGAAGGCCACATCCTCTTTTGCCTCTAGGCCTCTGCACAGGCTAGAAGACTAACCTACCCTCCCAACCCATTCTTCCTGCCTAAAAACTCTGGCTAACTTTTCAGCACCTGACTTGCTCTAAAAATTATTCTAAAGCAGTGTTATCATTCAATTTTCTGCTTCTACTGCTAACATTTTAATCCTACAGTAAATTTATGAAAGCTTCACTATAACTTATGCAAAAAACTTATAAATTTAAATAGTCATTTTAAGAGTGGGAATATTCTCTAAATAGGACTGGCAATTAAATAATGATACAAAACATATATTAGCACTATTTCCCTGTAGAATAGGAATCTGCTCATTTGTTAATCTTATAAATAGTAAATTACCTCACAAGTTAAACATTGTTGTTGTTAGGAGCCCTTGAGTTGGTTTCAGCTTATGGTGACCCTGTATAGGATTTCCAAGGATGTAAATCTTTACAGAAGCATAAAGCTCCACCTTTCTCCTGAGGAGCAGATGGTGGGTTTGATCTGCCAACTGTGTAGTTAGAAGTCCTGTGCCTATTCTACAGCACCACCAGAGCACTATTCAAATGAACTGCCTACTTAAAAGTAACAGAAAGAAGCATAGACCCATCATATGACTTAGTTTTCCAATTTATTGACATATATTCAAAAGAATTGGAGTTCTGGTGTGGCGCTGTATGATAAACACTGGACTGTAAACCACAAGGTCAGTGGTTCAAATCCACTAGCAGCTCCTATACAGGGTCATTGTGAGTCAACACTTAACAACAACAAACCAAAAGAATTGAAATCAGGATTGCAAAGAAAGACTAGTACACAAATAATTCTAGCAACATGATTACTATTAACAATAGGCCAAAGGTAGAAACAACTTAAACATCCATCAACAAATCAATAGTTAAACAAATCATACATACAATGGAATATTACTTAGCCGGGAAGAGAAATGGAGTCTCAAACCTTGAAAACATCATGCGAGTGAACTAAGTCAGTCACAAGAGGACAAATATTGTATGATTCCACTAATATGAAATAGGCAAATGTATAGAGAGCACAGTTTATTAGTGATTACCAGAGACAAAAAGAAGGGGGAAAGCGGAATCAGTGCTTAGGGGGCAGTGAGTGTTAGCTCGTGGTGGTGAAATAATTTGGCGAAGGGTAGTAGGGATGATTGTATAATATAATGATTATAATCAGAGTCTATGAATTGCACATGTTGAAATCATTGAATTGGAAAATGTTTTGTTATATATTTTTATTACAATAAAACATTAGTAAGTGGCTTTTTCAAGTTGCAAAGAAAAAGATCAAGAATAAAAGCTTTCACTGTCTTTTTCTGATGACGATGATGATAATAATCATAGTAATAATGTACGTTTTTTAAAAGAATGCTAGGTATTAGGTGCTTTAATTGAATTACCTAACACTGTTCTCACAAAGTACTATTATTCACTCCATTTAAAGATGATGATGACAGACATCTGAATCTCTGCTGAAAAGTCTTTTTGATCCCAGTGGAGGAATTACAGAGTGAAACATCGCCCACCTGAGCAAGGACACCCAGGAATCTCTCCAATGAGTGCTCTGTTGCTGTTAAGGTCAGAGCCTGTACTGAAAGAGTTCTAGTGTGGCGATGTAGGATAAGCACTGGACTGTTAACAACAAAGTGCCAACTTGACAGGACTTAACAACCACTGCTTTCCATGTGTGGATCATAGCAAATTATGGATAACATTGTGAAGATTGAGTATTCCAGAACACTGAATTGTGTTCGTGAGGACATGAACATAGACCAACAGTACATAAACTATGAGGCAGTCATTAGAACAGTACAAGGGGCTACTGAATGGTTCAATATCAAATCTGCAGATGACAGACTCAAGTCCAAAGAGCAAAGACTGACTTCTCATAGCAGATTTTATCATGGAGGTAATTCTATTGCATCAGGTCTCATCATAGGGCAGGACTACAGCTTCACTGCTGAACCACTGAGAATCCTGTCCTAGTCAAGTAGATAAACAACTTAACTATGTTGCACATGTCTGTAGATGTATCCACTCATAGATTGTTTTTATTACTGTTACTGCAGGATTGTATATATAACAGTATTTACAACTGTTGCCTTTGACTCTTGTTCTCCTCCCAGTGTTTTCCTTTGCCTTGATCATTTTGTGCTGACCTCCTCCTTATTGTATATTGCCTTTTCCTTCACCCAAGTTACATGTGTCTGCCCTCTAGTTGGACTATGGGTAAAAGCAGAGAATACCAGAAAGATGCTTACCTGTGCTTTCTTGACTATGCAAAGGCTTTCAACTGAGTGGGTCATGACAAGCTATGGACAACGTGGCAAAGAATAAATATTCCGGAATACTTAATTGTGCTCATGAGGAACCTTTACATAGACCAAGAGACAGTCATTCGAACAGAACAAGACACTGAACGGTTTAAAATCAAGAAAGTTGTGCGCCGGCTTCGGCTCTCTCCTTTCGGGCGGCTCGACCGCTCCTAGCCAATAGCCTACCGTGCTTTCTTCTTCGTTCACTCGGAATTTTCCGTGGTGCCTCTGGCTGCGCTTGCGCGATCCCGGCCTGTCCAACGCATGGTTTCGCGCTTCACTTCCCGCCCAACCTCCAGCACGCGGCCCTAGTCCTTCTCCTCTCCTGTGTGGGCTGCGGTGCGCGGCGCTAGCATCTTGCTCGTCTATTCCTTTTTCAAGTCCATTGTAGAAAAGGATGTGGTTGTGGAACTAAAAAATGACCTGAGCCTCTGTGGAACACTTCATTCTGTGGATCAGTATTTCAACATCAAACTAACTGATATCAGTGTCACAGACCTAGAGAAATATCCTCACATGTTATCAGTGAAGAACTGCTTCATCCAGGGCTCAGTGGTCCGCTATGTGCAGTTGCCAGCAGATGAGGTCAAGTCCTGGATGCAGCAAGACAAGAGGCCCTGCAGCAGAAACAGTGATGGGTCCTTCTCCACTTCCCTCTTCCATTGGTGACCCTTACTTAACCTCATATCCCAGCCCAGGGACCCTCTAGCACATAAGTTGTTTGTTTAGTTAGTTGGTTTTTTAATAGTGAAGACATTTTTTTTTTTTTTTTAAGGATCAGTGAAGGAGAGGAATAATAATGGGGAGCAGCTATCCTCTGTTGCAGAGGGGGAGGATAAGTAGGGTGGGGAACTGCAAAGCCCTCCCAGTGCCCAGTACCTACCATTTTCACACTTTACCTGAAGATTGTAGGAGAGACTCCTAGCTTTCTCCAGGGCAGGATGTGATTCTGTTTGGGGGTGGGGGGGTGGTAGAAGAAATCTGTCCTGCATGGGGAATAAAATTTATGATGCAAATTTGAAAAAAAAAAAGAAAGAAAGTTGTGCGCCAGGCTTGTATTCTTTACCATACTTATTCAGTATGCTCAGCAAATAATCTGATAAACTGGATTATATGAAGAATAATGTTCCATCAGGATAGGAGGAAGATTCATTAACCTGTAATATGCAGATGATACAACCTTGCTTGTTAAAAGTGAAGAGGACTTAAAATACTGATGAAGATCAAAGACCAGACAAATAGCTTTCAGTATGAGTTGAACATCAACCTAAAGAAAACAAAAATTCTCACCACTGGATCAATAAATAACATTATGCTATACAGAGAAAAGACTGAAGTTGCCAAAGACGTCATTTTGCTTGAATCCACAACCAACACTCATGGAAGCAGCTGTCAAGAAATCAAACACTGTATTGCATTAGGTAAATCTGGTGCTCAAGACCTCTTTAAAGGGTTCAACAGCAAAGGACTAAAGTGCACCTGACCCAAGCAATGGTATTAATAGCCTCAGATGCATGTGAAAGTTGGACAATGAATAAGGAAGACTGTAGCATTGATGCATTTGAGTTATGATGTTGGAGAGAATATTAAAGGTACCATGAACTGCCAGAAGAACAAACAAATCTGTGTTGGAAGAAGCACAATCAGAATGCTACTTAGGAGCCTAGATGGCCAGACATCGTACCTCCTACTTTGGACATATTATCTATCAGGAGGGACCAGTCCTTCGAGACGGACATTATGCTTGGTAAAGTGGAGAGTGCGCAAAAAAGAGGGAGACCCCCAGCAAGATGTGTTGGCACAGCGGCAGCAGCAATGATCTGGAGTGTAGCAGTAACTGTGAAAATAGCGCAGGACTGGACGATGCTTTGTTCTGTTGTACATAGGGTTGTTATAGATTGGAACTGACGCAATGTCACCTAACAACAACAACCCTCTAGTTAAAGATTTGTCCTTCTTTCCTCTTCTACCCCTTGTAACCTCTAAAAATATATTTTTCTTTGAGCAAATCATTTCTGTTAATAAGTAATCATTTTTTATTGGTAATGTTGTTATTGTTAAGTGCCATTGAGTCAGTTCTGACTCATAGTGTCCCTGTATAGGGTTTTCAAGGAGCAACTGGTAGGTCTGAACCACCAAGTTTGCAGTTCAAACTGACCTTGCAGTCCAGTGCATTGTCCTGCAGCACCACACAAGGATTCCTTTTATAGTAATGCCGTTGTTACTGTTAGGTGCCATCGAGTTGATGCCAACCCATAGCGATCCTGTATAGGGTTTCCGAGGAGCAGCTGGTGGACTAGAACTGCTGACCTTGTAGTTCTAACCAACCTTGCAGTCAGCACATTAACTCACAGCACCACACCAGGACTCCTCTATAGTAATGGTCTCATGCACGATTTTCCTTTTGTGATTGACACATTTTACCAGCTGAAGTTTCATGCTTGTTATGTTTCACAAATTCATTGCTATTCTTTATAGTTGTAATACATTTCATTATTCCTATGTATCTTAGTTTCTTTGTTGACTGTGTTGTTTTCATCTTATGGGTACATGGGTTGTTTTCATCTTTTTGCGAACATGAATGATGCTACTATGAACCTCTGCTATATCCACTGCCATGAAGTTGATTCCAACTTCCTGTAGGACAGAGTAGAACTGCTCTATAGAGTTTCCAAGACCATAAATCTTTATAGAAGCAGACTGCAGATAGATTTGAATGGCCAGTGCTTTGGGTTAGCAGTCGAAGTCTTAACCCACTTAATCCTTGCTATAAACATAGGTGTGCATAAATCTGTTCTTGTCACAATTCTTATTTCCCTAGGATGCATGTCTACTAATGGGATTGCTGGATCGGATCGTATAGTGTTTCTGTTTCCAACTTTTTGGGAAATGGCCTTGCCATTTTCCACAGGGTGGGATCATTTACAATCTCACTAGCAGTGAATGAGTTCAGGTCTCTCTATACCCTCACTGGAGTTTGTTGTTTTCTGGGTATTTTTTGTTGTTGTTGTTGATGATGATGACATTTTGTCTTGACTTTGCTATTAAAGCTGGTGTGAGTTGAAAATAAATAATAAAGATGAAGAAATGGCTTTTAGGTAGCTTAAATGACTTGTCCAAATTAATGTACTTGATGACTGGCCAAGCCAAGATTGAAGCTCAGGTAGTCTTACAGTAGAGTTAATGTTCTTTACTGACTTCTGAAAAATGTAACACCACACTGAGTATTGCATTGGAAAAATCTGCTGTGAAAGACCTCCTTAAAGTGTTAAAGAGTAAAGATGTCCCTTTGGGAACTAAGGTGCGCCTGACCCAAGCTACAATATTTTCAATCACCTCATATGCATGTGAAAATTGGGCAATGAATAAGGAAGACCAGAGAAGATTCAACGTATTTGAATTATGGTGTTGGTAAAGAATCCTGAAAGTTCCATGGACTGTCAAAAGAACAATCAAATCTGTTTTGGAAGGAATACATCTAGAATACCCCTTAGAAGTGAGAATGGCAAGACTTGATCCCATGTACTGTCTTAGTTACGTAGTGTGGCTATAACAGAAATACCACAGGTGGATGGATGGTTTTAACAAATAGAAAGTTACTCCCTCACAGTAAGGGGTCTAGAAGTCCCAATTCAGAGCACCGGCTCTGGAGAAGGGTCCTTGTTTCCTTTCAGCACCTGTAGGCCCAACGTTTTTTACAAAGCTACATGAATCTTGGCAGCAATCTTTCCCTGGGTCTAGGGATTTTACAGGCGTCCTGGTATGGCACTGTAGGATAAAGCACTGACTGCAAAGTCAGTTTGAACCACAAGGTCCAAGTGGCTTTACAATTCAGGGACCCAGGTCCAAAGAACTCATTCCACTCCTGGCTTTGCTTTCATGGTAGTAGAAGGTCCCACTTTTTTGCTCACTTCTCTCTCCTTTTAGCTCTTGAATGCTATGTTGTTGTTTTTGTTATGTTCCATGGAGTCAGTACTGACTCATGGCGACCCTGTACAGGGTTTCCGAGGCTGTAAATCTTTACGGGAGCAGAGAGCCTCATCTTTCTCCCACAGAGCAGCTGGTAGTTTCGAACTGCTGACCTTGAGGTTAGCGGCCCAATTCGTAACCTCATTCTCTGGGAATCTCTTTTACTTTGGATTAGCGTCATGATGGGATGAAGGGTGATGTGGGGCTGTGGGTTAATAGGCTGAAGTGCAAGATTGGTTTGAACTACAAATCAGTGGTTCAATCTCACCAGCCACTCCTTGGAAACCCTATACAAGGTCACTATGGGTTGGAAATGACTCAACGGCACATAACAACAACAACAATCCCATGTATGGAATCTTGGTATGATGGTGTAGATTAAGCATTGGACTGTTAACTGCAAAGTCAGTGGTTCAAACCCACCAGTTGCTCCTTAGAAAGTCTATACAGGGTCACTATGAGTTGGAATCAACTCAACAGCACTTAACAACAACTCCACCCTTAATCCTTTTATTGGTTTATCACATCAGATAACATTACGAAGGAATCATCACCTAACTGCCTAACCATGGAGAATCACAGCCCAGCCAAACTGACACAAATTTTGTGGGGACACAGTTCAATCATGACACATATTTTGGACATATCCCTGGAAAAGGACATCAT
This sequence comes from Chrysochloris asiatica, assembly GCF_000296735.1. Taxonomy (NCBI): domain Eukaryota; kingdom Metazoa; phylum Chordata; class Mammalia; order Afrosoricida; family Chrysochloridae; genus Chrysochloris; species Chrysochloris asiatica. Next base: position 7,437,797 of record NW_006408655.1, read on the forward strand.
GTTTGGTAAAACAAAGGATCCACAAAAAAGAGGCTCTCAGTCGAATATAACACAAAGAACAGAAGCCTGCTAACAACCCTGTGAGTAGACTTGGAAGCAAATAAGCTACCAGTCTAAACTTCAGGTAAGACTGCAGTCACAGTCAAAATTAGACAGCAATCTCATAAAAGAGTCTGAGCCAGAACCACTCAGTGAAGCAGCTCTCAGATTCCTGACTTAAAAACTGTGATATAATAGATGTTTGTTTTGCTCTTTTAAAATATATTTTTGTTTTATTGATAAAATATACAGAAAAACCTACATCAATGCAAGTTTCTACATGTGCTTTTCAGTGACACTAATTATATTCTTCAAGTTGTGTAAACATTCTCAGGCTTCTCTGAGTTATTCTTCCCCCACAAACTCACTCCACCACTCGTCTGTCAGTTTGTCGTACTGTGGTGGCTTGTGAGTTGCTGTGATTCTGGAAGCTATGCCACCGGTATTCTAAATACCAGCAGGGTCATCCATGGTGGACAAGCTTCAGATGAGCTTCCAGACGAAGACAGACTAGGAAGAAGAAGTGACAAACTACTTCCGAATATTTAGTGACTGAAAACCTTATGACTAGCAGAGAAACACTGTCAGATAGAGTGCCGGAAAATGAGCCCCTTAGGTTGGAAGGCACAATGAAATGTGCAAAGATCCAGAATCAGAAAACCAAAAGGGAAGAACACACTCAGCATTTCTCAAGTTGGGGGAACTGAAAAAAAATTCAAGCCTTGACTTTCATTATTGAAGGATTCTCTGGGCAAATTATTGAATGATGCAGAAAGCATCAAAAAAATATGGAAGGATTACACAAAGTCACTGTACTAAAAGGAAATGGTTGATGTAACCATTTCAAGAGGTAGCATATGATCAAGAGCCAATGATACTGAAGGAAGAAATCCAAGGTGCATTGAAGGAATTGGCAAAGAACAA
>NW_006408655.1:7450803-7456729 GCF_000296735.1 Chrysochloris asiatica
AAACAACAACATAGCATTCAAGAGCTAAAAGGAGAGAGAAGTGAGCAAAAAAGTGGGACCTTCTACTACCCTGAAAGCAAAGCCAGGAGTGGAATCAGTTCTTTGGACCTGGGTCCCTGAACTTTAAAGCCACTTGGACCTTGTGGTTCAAACTGACTTTGGGGTCAGTATTTTATCCTACAGCACCATACCAGAATGCCTGTAAAACCCCTCGACCCAGGGAAAGATTGATGCCAAGATTCATGTAGCTTTCCAAAAAACGTTGGGCCTATAGGTGCTGAAAGGAGACAAGGACCCTTCTCCAGAGCTGGTGCTCTGAATTGGGACTTCTAGACCCCTTACTGTGAGGGAGTAACTTTCTATTTGTTACAGCCATCCATCCACCTGTGGTATTTCTATTATAGCCACACTACGTAACTAAGACAGTACATGAGATCATGTCTTGCCATTCTCACTTCTAAGGGGTATTCTAGATGTATTCCTTCCAAAACAGATTTGATTGTTCTTTTTCAGGATTCTTTGCCAACACCATAATTCAAATACATTGACTCTTCTCTGGTCTTCCTTATTCACTGCCCAATTTTCACATGCATATGAGGTAATTGAAAATACTGTAGCTTGGGTCAGGCGCACCTTAGTCCTCAAAGGGACAGCTTTACTCTTTAACACTTTAAGCAGATTTTTCCAATGCAATACTTAGTGTGGTGTTACATTTTCCAGAAGTCAGTAAAGAACATTAACTCTACTGTGAGACTACCTGAGCTTAAATCTTGGCTTGGCCAGTCATCAAGTACATTAATTTGGACAAGTCATTTAAGCTACCTAAAAGCCATTTCTTCATCTTTATTATTTATTTTTCAATTCACACCAGCTTTAATAGCAAAGTCAAGACAAAATGTCATCATCAATGAAAAAAAAAAACCAAACTCCGGTGAGGATATAGAGAGACCTGAACTCACTCTCTGCTAGTGAGGTTGTAAATGATCCCACCACTGTGGAAAATGGCAAGGCCATTTCCCAAAATGTTGGAAACAGAAACACTATACGATCCAGCAATCCCATTAGTAGACATGCATCCTAGGGAAATAAGAACTGTGACAAGAACAGATTTATGCACACCTATGTTTATAGCAAGGAGCTTGTTGGCTTAGTGGGTTACAACTTCAGCTGCTAACCCAAAACACTGGCCATCCAAATTGATCTACAGTCTGCTTCTGTAAAGATTTCACAGTCTTGGAAACCCTATAGAGCAGTTCTACTCTGTCCTACAGGAAGTCAGAATCTGACTCGACGGTACTTCACAACAACAATGGCTAGAAGCTCCGGTAGTGTAGTGGTTAGGAATCGGGCTGTTAACCTCAAGGTCGGAAGTTCAAAACTACCAGCCATTCCGTGGGGGAAAGATGAGTCTTTCTGCTCCCGTAAAGATTTATAGCCTTGGAAACCCTGTGCAGGATCATTTTGAGTCAGAACCGACTCCACGGCACATAACAACAACAACAATAATGGCTAGTGATCGTGAATATTTCTTCATATGTTTGTTGGCTGCCTGGATCGCCTCCTTGGTAAAGTGTTTGTTCATGTCCTATGCTCATTTTTTTAATTGGGTTATTTGTCTTTTTCTTATAGAGGAGTTGTAGTTTCCTATATAATTTAGAACTGAGTCCCTTGTCTGATGTGTCATTGCAAAATAATTTTTCCCATTCTATGGGTTCCCTTTTTGCTCTTCTGGTGACATCATTTGATGTACATAAGTTTTTAAATTTTAGTATGTCCTGATCATCTATTTTGTCTACTTTTGTTTGTGTAGCTTTAAAAATGTTTGATAGTCTGAGTATTCCCTGGATTAGTGCCCTCACATTTGTCCCTATTGTTTATTGATGACCTTCATAAATCTGGTATTCACATTTAGGTCTTTAATCCATGCTGAGTTGGTTTTTGTATACGGCATGAGGAGAAGGTCTTGTTTCAATCTTTTGCATATCACTTTCCAGTTCTGCCAGCACCATCTGTGAATTATCAACATATATTTTTATTTTAATGGCACAGAGACCATATTTTAAAATGGTCTCTATATCGTTTAAGTAGATATAAGTGTTCAGTTAGTTTCAAAAATATATAAAAATTAAAATTAGGTATATAGTTGAACGTGTTATAAAAAAAAAAAGAAGAAGAAGAAAAATTAGCTCATATTCAACTCAGGGTTATGGACTATAATCCTCAATTTGACCAATCCATCAATCAATAAATATTTATTGAATATCTATTATGCTTCTATAATAAACTAGGTTGCTATGGTTGATTACTTATCTATAATTATAACTATGACTGTATGAGCAAACCTTAAAAAGTTTGTGGAAAAATGGAATTAAAAAATAATGGAATTTTCCCATGAAGTCCCCGGCATTCAAAATTTTTACTCATCTATTTTAGTTGGTTTAAACAGCAGAAATAATTTTAATGGTATGAAATTATTTTTTAAATTATACATTAAAAATGTAATTGAAGTCAAGGAAATAAAGCGAATAATGGGTGCTGATGTGTTGAAGTAAAACTCAAAGGAGAGGAGGAATTTTTTAAGCAGGTAGTCAAGAGGGGATTTCATCAAGAGGCTTATAACGAAGCATGGTCTCAGCAGGAGGAAAAGAAAAAACAAAATAACAGAGATGGGAGTTAATAGCGTTTGGTTCAAGGGCAATAAGGAGTTTAACCTGACAGGTGCACAAGGTTCACTTTGGGAGTGGTGGAATTTACATTTAGATAGATAAAGGAGGAAATCCACTGAAAAGTATCTGGAATTCAACTTAAATGGAAAGGAACAGGGGACAGGGACCTGCTACAGGTCCTTGAGCCAAAAAAAAAAGCAGTGATAGAAGTACGTTTGAAGTTGACTTAAACTGAAATATAATTAATTAAATAATTGTGTTGTATGCTGTTAGTCGGCTTCTGACTCACAGTGACCCCATATGACAGAGTAGAGTTGCCCCAAAGGGTTTTCTTGGCTACCGTCTGTGGTTATTATCTGTATATAAGCAGATTGCCACTGGTGGTGGTGGTGGTTATGTGCCGTGGAGTCGGTTCCTGCTCATAGTGACCCTGTACAGGTTTTCCAAGGTTGTAAATCTGTACAGGAGCAGAAAGCCTCATCTTTCTCCCATGGAACAACTGGTAGTTTCCAACTGGTGACCCTCAGGTAAGCAGCCTGATTTGTAACCACTATGCTAACAGAGCCACTAGGGTAGGTTCAAACTGCCAAATTTTTGGCTAATAGTTAAGCACTTAACCATCACATTACTAGGGCTCCTTAATTATGTACTTCTTACTTGGGAAAAATTTTGTTAAAAGATGGCAGAAAGAAAGGGAACTTGTTAAATTCCACTTGCTCAAATTTAATCATATTTTTGTCTTTATCCCACTTTAAAAAAAAAAATGTTGTTGTTGTATGCCTTCAGGTTATTTCTAACTCATAGCAACCCAGTATATGGTTTCCAGGAGCAACTGGTGGTTTTGAACTGCCAACCTTGTGGTTACCAGTTTAGTACTTATTCTACAGCATCATACCAGGGCTCACCAAAAAGAATAAAACTAAGTAAATAAATTTAAAAAAAAATTTACAGAAAGGCAAGGTCCAATAAAGGTGGAATGAGAGCAAGAAAGGAGCTATTTCCACAATTCAACACAATATGTATTGAGTAGGCCTGGTGTGGAGCTGTAGGATAAGCACTGGACTGTTACCCATGAGATCCCTAGTTCAAACCCACCAGCCACCCCTCAGAAATGCAGTACAGGGTCGTTATGCACCAGAAACAACTCAACAGTACTTAACTACAACAACAGTTGGCAAAGTACTTGATGGTATGAGGTTGTAGTTGTTGTTGTGAAGTGCTGTCAAGTTGGTTCCAACCCATAGTGATCCATAGGGTTTCCAAAGAACAGCTGGTGAGCTTGAACCATCAATCTTGCAGTTCAAACGGCTTTGCAGTATGGCGCATTAACCCACAGCACCACAACAGGACTCCATGATATGAGGTGGTCAAACATAAATTCCAATCCATGTGTCCAAGAAGCTTACAAAACAGAAGGGTTAAGGAATATCCATCAAACATTTTTACAAATGTCATAACAGAAGTACAGTTAAAATCCCACAAGCCTTCACAAAAGGGAAAAGTCATTTTTCAGGTGGATGAATCAGTGTGGGTTTCTTGGAAAAGGCAAGATTTTTTGTAAACCTCAAAATAGGTATACTTGACCAGTAACAATAGAAAAACATTTTTGTCAGATGAAACAGCAAGGGATCCTGGGAAAGGCAGTGGTTATTCTGGGTGGCCATGTGTCTGCTAAAAATCTGGAGTATGATTACTATAGTAAAAGGGGGAGAACAGACTTGAGGGCTAATAGCAGTATCTGTTACACCATTTTTGTACAGAGATTACAGCAGGAAGACCACATCTGGCTAATATACAGTGTGTCCTGTTTCCCAAATTGGTTGGAATAGCTCCTTAGCAAGAATGTTCTGGCTCATGAAATAAAGGAGCTGCTTAGGTGAGATATTGTGATATATGAGTTATAAGGTTACCAACATGGAGGGAGAGAGAAAGAACAATTTTTCTAGCAGACAGATAAATCTGAGGAAGTGGAGAATATCTTGTGATGTTTCCTTTAACATCTTTCATTCTTGGTTTTGCCCTTTTGTCTACCAACCAATCCTCTTTTTCATATTCATGCCTGAATGTTAAAGCTCTCATTTTCTCATTCCCTTTGCTATCAAGGGTCCCTGGAAATTAAACATTCAAACTTCAGGGCTGACCATACTTCAAATCTTCTATTATCCAGCTACTGTGTTTGACATACTTAAGCTCTATGTGGACTGGATTAGTTGTACTTTAGAGTATAAAATCTGAAGATTTTTTGCCTGCAGATGACTCCAGCCAGGCAGAGTTTAGTTCTATGTTGTGCCTAGGTTTAAGTGCTCAGATGTCAATTTTTCTTAAGAACCTCATACAACTCAGATGTTTGAACTGCTGGAGTCAAAAGCAGAGTATATTTGAAAGTAGGTTTTCAGTCACTTTCTCAACCATTGCAGGGAAAACAGAGACTCCCTCACAGGAACTTTAATGGCTGCAGGGATCACTTGGATGTGACCTCATACCCAAGAGTCTCAGAGGCAATCTGTAAAGCTTTCCTGTCATAGTTCCCTCCCTGTTTCTTTAGGCTCCGCATGTGTATGTAACACAGTGCTGCTGCCAGTTGTGGTTGTGGGAGTAGTTTCCTTTATTCTCTGTATCCCATAAAAGGTTACCATGTAGAGGTAGAATGTGGGAATTCATCATGGCATCATATTGATGGTTCCCCTCACCCTGATGATTCGTGTTTGTTTTGTCTTGTTTTTACTTTTGTTTAAGACAATATGGGCTCTGGTATGGTGCTGTAAGATGAGCAATGGACTGCTAACCCCAAGGTTGGCAGTTCAAATCCACCAGCCACTCTCATAAACCCTATACAGGTTATGAGTCAGAACCAACTGGACGTCACTTAACAACAGCAAAACTTAGTAACAAGTCGCTATAATTTTTATATGGTGGCACTGTTTGATAAACACAGGACTGCTAACCACAATATATAATGCACATGTGAAGATTGGGTCTTTTCTCCCTATAACCTCAACTCAAAGTGAACAGACAACTCTTAAATATAGTTTACAAATATTTCCCTTGAGTCATACTACTGCATTATATAACCTCCTATATCCCCCAAGTAACTGTGGGTCCCTCACTAAAATTGACCATTATTGCTAAGAGCTGTTGAGTTGGTTCTGACTCACAGCAACTCTGTATAGGGTTTCTGAGGAACAGCTGGTGGGTTTGAACCACCAACCTCGGGCTTACCATTCCAGCTTATCCACAGCGCCACACCAACACTCCAAAAC
>NW_006408655.1:7458099-7460007 GCF_000296735.1 Chrysochloris asiatica
AACAACAACAACAACAACAATCTATGAGGAAATACTTCTGGTTCTACCTTCTTCTCACTGCCTCCATCCTGCTGTATGCTGCCATCACCTCTTCCTCTAGATGCTTTCAATAGTCTTCTGTCTGGTCTCCCTGCTTCAATTTGACTTCTTCATCCCCTACCTTTAAGGCCTATTCTGAATATAGCAGCAAGGATCATCCTTTGTAAATCTCCTATACTCAAACCCTCCAATGTATTTCCATTTCAGACAGAGTCGAAGTTAAAGTCCTTATAGTGACCTCAAATGCACTCCATGATCTGTCCTTCAATGTACCCCACCTCTTTTCTGGCCACACTGAGGTTCAGAGTATTCTCTCCTCAAGATCTTTGCAATTGTTGGTTTTCTACATGAATACTCTTTTCCCAGATATCCTCACAGATAGATACCTTTAGAACTTAGATTCAAAGTCATCTTCTCAGTCTTTTCCAGACCACTTTATTTAAAATAGCAACTCCAACCTTTACCCCAACACTCTCTATTTCTGTATCTATTTTTCTCCCTAATATTCATAACCTTCTAAAATATATTAACTTGTTTGTTTATTGACCCTCTTCTCATTAGAATACAAGTTTCATGAAGGCAGGGGATTTTGTTATGCTCTTCAAGAAAAATGCCCAGTGCTTACTAAGTGTTTACATTGAATGTGTAAATAGTAAAAATTTCATTTTCCCATGAACTTTTTGAAGTCCCCTTGTGTATTTATGGCTAACAGAGGCAAAAGCATTCAAAGGTGCTTTCGTGGAGGATAAGTCCCATAGGAGTAGCCACCATGCCTTATTCATCTTTTTGACCTCAGCTTCTAACACAGTGTTTGTCATATTATAGATGTTCAATAAACATGGGTTGAAATTAATTGAATATTTATTGGAGATCACCAACTGAAGCCAGGTTGCATGGGTTTAAAGCCTACCTCCTTTACTTCCTATTTGTGTAACTTAGGAGAAAGCACTTAAGTAAAGTCTAGTGTCTTTATTTAAGGAGCTCTGGTAGCAGAGTGGTTACAAGTCGGGCTGCTAATCTCATGATCAGCACTTTGAAAACTGTCTGCCATTCCACAGGAGAAAGATGATGCTTTCTGCTCCTGTAAAGATTTACAGCCTCAGAAACCCTATACAGAGTCGCTATAAGTCATCACATAACCACCACCACCAGTGTCATTGTTTATAAAACAGGGAACAGGGATAGTAATTATATATGGAGTTGTTGTGAGGATTATATAAGTGTTTTGTTTTTAAATTTTATTTAAAGCACAGAATGATGCTTTGTACATAGTAACTTGCTGTTGTGGTTACATGCTGAGTTGGTTCTGAATAATAGCGCCCCAATGTACAACAGAAAGAAACACTGCCCGGTCCTATGCCCTCCTCACAATGCTAATGATGATGAAATCAGAATCTTCTGATTAAACTTCAATCATCCAAGCTTTTGAAATGTGAAAACATTACACGAATTGGATTAGGTAGCCAAGTTATAGCACATCACTCCCCACCTAAAAATCGGCCTCCATGATAAAATCTAAATCTCCAATCTAGCACTCAAGACTTCCACACATTGGACCCAATATTTAACTTAAAAGTCAGCAGGATTTTTTTTTTTTTTTTCCCCAAAACACCACCATGACCATATTTTAAAAAGTTACTAAGGGAGGCATTGTATTTTTCAACTTGCAGTTGGAGGTGATGGTTGTGTGCTATTGAGTCGATTTCAACTCATACCCACACTGTATTGGGTTTCCGAAGCTATAAATCTTTATGGGAGCAGAAAGTTCATCTTTCTCCCAGGGAGTGACTGGTAGATTCGAACTGCTGACCTTGAGTAGAGCTCAGTTGCAATCACTACTCTGCTGGTGGTGATAGTGGTGGTGTGGTC
>NW_006408655.1:7460538-7461255 GCF_000296735.1 Chrysochloris asiatica
CTCCGTGGCCACGCCACCAACTCTGGGCCCAAGAGAACCCAGGCCTCTTCACACTGTTTGCCAACCAGGTCCCCAACTGGGTCCAAAGAAGTCCACTGAACATTGTAGGGCTTAGCTTGCCACTTCATTGCTGATTTACCCCACTTCTCCCCATCAGTGATGTGTGTGGTCACCAATCAGAGCGTGTATTTCCATTGAGTCTTAGTCTTGGAAGGGGGTTTGCACTGAGAGGACCTGGCCACTCTTGATGTTTTCTAGGGAAGCGATTTGTTTGTTCTTGTAGTAACTGCCCATCTGCCTCCATTTATCCTGCAGGTCTTTCTTTCAAGAGGTATCTTTTATTCTTCTAGCCGCTCCAGGTTGGTCTGCTCATCCTTTCAAGTGGAGGTTTCTCATCTCTGGAGATCTAGATGTGGTTCCAGTTTCTACCTATAGTTTTATGTATTGCCAAGGATCCACAAGAAGCCTCGATCACTGGGTACGATGTAGCCCCATTTTAGGTATTCCAATCAGTCATAGGCAGAAGACAGACTTACAAGCCTTCTAGTGTGGTATTTCTGACTATTCCTTTCTCTCCCTCTACAGTGTCTACTCTATATTATAATGCAAGGGAAACCAAGATTGAAACAAACAAACAAACAAACAAACACAGTCAAGCATCTTAACATGATTTCTCCCCCCATTCCAACCATGACTCAATCCCTGTATCTCAGAGCC
>NW_006408655.1:7461980-7464018 GCF_000296735.1 Chrysochloris asiatica
TTCTCCATTTTTCATCTTTGCTGTTATTGTTGGTGTGAGATGATATCTCATTGTTGTTTTGATTTGCATCTCTCTAATGGCTAGTGATCATGAACATTTCTTCATATGTTTGTTGGCCGCCTGATCTCTTCCTTAGTGAAGTGTCTGTTCATATCCTGTGCCCACTTTTTAATTGGGTTATTTGTCTTTTTCTTGTAGAGGTATTACTGTTTCCTGTATATTCTGGAAATGAGTCCCTTGCAAATCTGTAAATCTTGACAGAAGCAGAAAACCTCATCTTTCTATCACAGAACAGCTGGTAGTTTTGAACTGCTGACCTTGAGGTTAGCAGCCTGACTCGAAGCTACTTCAATTTACAGTTAAAGAAAGTGAAATTCAAAGAGAACAAGAGATTGATTTGAGGTTTTGTGGTTAACAAGTGGTATATTCAGGATCAGACACTTGATTCTTCTCATGCTGAATTCAAGAATGCATTTACAACAACCTTCTTTTGATAAACATTACATTTAATGACTGGGGTCTATATCTCTTGTAGTGTTTAACACATGTGAGATATATAATCCCTCTATGAGACAGGGTTTGGTCTTTTTTGCTTGGGATATGTAATTGTTGTTGTTACTGTTAAGCTCCCTGGGGTGGGTTCCAACTCATAGCAACCCTGACTAGCGTTCCAAAGAGCAGCTGGAGGGTTTGAACTGATGACCTTGTGATTAGCAGTAGGTACCTAGTATGTGTTTAAGGATTTCTGGTGCCACAGTGAGCTAAGCAGTGGGCTAAAAGACAAAAGGTTAATGGTTTGTACCCACTATCTGCTCTGTAGGAGAAAGAAGAGGCAGCCTGCTTCTGTAAAGATTTATGACCTTGGGAACACTGTGGGGCCGTTTTACTCTATCCTGTAGGGTCACTATGAGATGGAACCAGTTAGAAGGCTGTGGATTTTTTAGTAATCTGTGTTTGTCCCTGACTGGTACTAATAGTTAAGTGCTTGACTGCTGTTTTACTAATTGTTTCAGTACCTTTTTAAAGGTATAAGACCTACCCTAGTGGACCCATGGATTCTAACAATATTCTGACTTACAATTTCTTACGTTCTATTAGAAAGACACCTTATCCATCTCCAGAAGTTCTGTAAGATTGGTGCCTGGGATGGACTTCTGGTAAGATGTCAGACTAATCAGATGCACTACAAAGACCCTCTACAACAAAGATATAAAAGACCATAGGAAACACACACAGATGAAAATGCTGGAACCCTGAACTTCATTTCAGAAGAAAGGTTAGAGAAGTGGATTGAGTGCTTGCTAAGAAGAGAAACTGAACAGAGATGGTGAAAGAGTAAGACTGACTGATAAATCATCAACCAGATACGGTGCAATCATCTTGAACATTTGTAAGCAACTTTGTTAACAGAAGGTGGCCTGGCAGAGCAGAGTCACACAGGCTACTGGAAGGGTGCGAGTCCTTCTTTTCCCCCATGCTCACCTGGTGGCAAGCAGTGTGGCCAGCTTCCATCCTCATCTACCTCATGCACAGCCCATGATTTCTGGGAGTTCAGAGAAACATGGTTGGGAGCCACATCAGAATGAGGCAAGGGCCGAGTGCATTGTTTTGGTACACCATTTTCATATCTGGATTCAGAAGGGGTTGGCTTAGGATCTATAGAACAACCAGACCAATATTAAACCAGTCACCCTGTCCCCAGCTGCAATGTGGTTCTAACAGACTTAGAAACTAGCTCCATCAAGAGCGTCTATGAACTACTTCTGGATTGAGAGCCCTGGACATAAATAATACCAAGGCCTATAGGAACTCCATCTAGGGCCAGGAACTCTGCTGTCACTTCACCATGACCACCTCGTGAGATCCTAGACTTGCAAGAGCAGCCCAGAGTTTTATTCTCTCTCAGTTCAACACCTGCACTATTTTTTGGTTTGGTTTGGTTTGGGGGTTGGGGTTTTTTCCTTTTAATTTTTCATTGTTTTGGTTTGTTTACACTTTCTCCTCCTTGTTTTTCCATCTCCTTGAATTTTATCTTTTC
>NW_006408655.1:7464494-7474575 GCF_000296735.1 Chrysochloris asiatica
AGTCAGTATTGACTCATAGCAACACTATGCACAACAGAATGAAACACTGCCCAGTCCTGGGCTAACCTCACTATCATTGCCACACTTAAGCCCACTGATGCTGCCATTTTGCAAATCCATCTCGTTGGGGATCGTCCTCTTTCTCTCTGACCTTCACCTTACCAAACATGATATCCTTCTCCAGTGACTGGCCCCTCCTGACAATATGTCCAAAGTATGAGAGATGAAGCTTGGCCATCCTGGCATCCAAGGAGCACTCTGGCTACACTTCTTCCAACACAGATCTGTTTATTCTTTTGGCAGCCCGTGGCACTTTCAATATTATCCTCCAACACCATGACTCAAAAGCATAAATTCTTCTATGATCTTCCTTATTCACTGTCCAGCTTTCTCATTTATATGAGGCTATTGAAAATATCATGGCTTGTATCAGGTGCACCTTAGTCCTCAAGCTGGCATCTTTGCTCTTCAACACTTTAAAAAGCTCTTGTGCAGAAGATTTATGTAATGCAATACATTATTTGATTTCTTGACAGCTGCTTCTATGAGTGTTGATAGTTGATCTAAGAAGAATGAAGTCCTTGACAACTTCAATCTTTTCTCCATTGATACGAATATTGTTTATTGGTCCAGTGGTAAGGATTTTTGTTTTCTTTACATTGAGATGCAATCCATACCAAAAGCTGTAGTCTTTGATCTTCATCAGTATAAGTATTTTAAGTCCTCTTCACTTTCAATAAGCAAGGTTGTATCATCTGCATAGTGCAGGTTGTTAAAGAGTCTTCCTCCAATCCTGATGCCATATTTTTCTTCATATAACCCAGCTTCTCAGATTATTTGCTCAGCATACAGGTTTAATAAGTATGGTGAAAGAATACATCCCTGTCACACACTTTTCTTAATTTTAAACCATTCAGTGTTCCCATGTTCTGTTTGAACAACTGCTTCTTGGTCCAGGTGTAGATTCCTCATAAGCGCCATTAAGTATTCTGTAATACTCCTACTTTGTAATATTGTCCATAGCTTTCTATGATCCACACAATCGAAAGCATTTGTGTAGTCAATAAAACTCCTATACCAAACCTAAACTGAGGTGCACACATGGCAAATGGAGAATAGTGCACACGCTTACATTCACTAACTACACCGAAGGAGACAGTTAGAGCCTAAGAACACATCAACATACAGACATCTATTAAATACAAATATGAAAAACAAAACAATAAAACAATATCTCAGAGAGAATAGAAAAGTTTAGCTCAAACAAAGAAACAACAGAAAATGGCACAAATTGTCAAGCTGTAGATCCCAAAAAACATTTCAGAGGAAGAAAAGGTAATGGAACTAACTGAAAAAAACTTCAAAATAATACTTAGGTACCATAAAGGATTGACAAAAAAATGAGGAAAGCAAGGAGAACACAGACAAAATTTAGAAGAAGTCAGGAAAACACTATAAGAACAAACACACAAAATAAATGCCAAGCTTGAAATAATACAAAAACTGCAATTAGAAATCCAGAAGATTAATACAAAGATTTCAGAAATGAACAATACATTGAAAGAACAAAGGACTAAATTTGAAGCAACGAAGCCCAAATTAATTAGCTTGAAAAGAAATCTTTCAATACTAGTATTCTAGAAGAACAATCAGAAAAAAAGAATTAAAAACTCCAAAGAAAGTCTATGAGTTATGTAGCACTTCATGAAGAGGAATAATTTACCGGCGATGTGAATTCCAGAACAGAAAGAGAAAATAAAAATCACCGAGAAAATTGTCAAAGCGTTCTTAGAAAAACATAATATCATGAAAAGACAAGAAGATAAATATACAAAAAGCTGACAAACCCAAATGGATAGATCCCAAAAGAAAATCATGAAGATGTATCATAATCAAACTTTTCAAAACCAAAGACAAGGAAAGAATCCTGTGACCAGCTCAGGACAAACGAAAAGTTATCAACAAAGGAGAACCAGTAAGAATAAACTCTGCAGAAACCATGCAGGCAAGAAGGCAATGGTATGGCATATACAAAACTCTGAAATAAAAAAATTACCAACCAAGATCATATACCCATCAAAGCTGGGATGATGAAATTAGGACATTTCCAGATACACAGAAATTAAAGGAAGTTATAATAACAAGACTGAATTTACAAAAATTACTGAAGGATGTTATTTGGATTGAGAACCAACAAAGGCAGACAATAACCTGAGATTAACATACATGACAACAACAGACAGAACTCAATCCAGATATAGAAGTATCCAAGGTAAAACAAACCTACAAGACTGAATATAGTAAACCAGAGACATCAATTTATAAAGCAGTCAACTACAAAGCAAAAAGAGGTAGTAGTGTAGATACAGAACTTGTAAATGACAAGGAAGTCAAGTAGATTTAAAGATAAATCAGACTGTTTTAAATAGATGGAGATATGAATAAATTACAGGTAACCTAAAAAAAAGTGAATACACCTTCACACCAAATCTTTTAAAAAAAGAAAATCAAAATGATTTAGTAAACATGAACAAAACAGAAATGAAGAAAATGAAAATATAACCCACAAACAAAATGAACTCAGCGCAGAAATTTATGTGGAATAAAGAAACCAGCACCATCACAAAACAACACACAACAAAATGACATCAATCAATTCATACCTATCCATAATTATACTGAATATAAAATGGATTAAATGCACCAGTCAAAATAGAGAGTAGCAGAATGGAGAAGAAAATAGGCTCCTTCAATATGCTATTTATAAGAGACATAAAAAAAAAAAAATCAAAAGATGAAAAAAATATATCAAACTAACGGCAATCAAATATGAACAGCAGTTGCAATTTTAGTCTCTGATAAAATAGATTTTAAGGTAAAAATCAGCATAAGAGGCAAAGAAGGACATTATATCATGATTAAGAGGTCAATTGAATAGAAGAACAAACCATCATACATATCTATGCCACCAATGAAAGAGCCTCAGAATACATAAAACAAAATCCAATAGAACTGAAGAAACAGGGAACTATACAATAATAGTAGACAATTTTAATACACCACTTTTGATGAAAGACAGAACAACTAGAAAGAAATCCAACAAAGACACAGAAGAACTAAACACAATCAGCCAACTTGACATAATAGACATATACAAAGAACTCAACCCAACAAGAACACAACATACTGTTCTTATCCAGTGCATGTGGAACAGAATGTTAGGTCACAAAACAAACCTCAATAAATGTTAAAACATCAAAATACTACACGCATCTTTTAGATAACAGTGCTATCAAATTTGAAATCAACAGTGGGAAGATAAAGGGGGGGAAATCAAATACATGGAAATTGAACAACATTCTGCCTAAAATCTATTGGGTAATAGAGCAAATACAAAATTCCTTAATTGAAATGAGAACAAAAACACAACTTAACAAAACCTTTGGGACATAACAAAAGCAGTGCTCAGAGGGCAATTTATAGCAATAAATGCACACATCCAAAAATAAGAAGGAACCAAAATAAACACCTTAAACAAATACCTCAAACAATTAGAAAAAGGAACAAAGCAAGCTTACTACCACCAGAAATAAAGAAATAATACAGGCTAGAGATCTGGTAGCGTAGTGGTTACGAATTGGGCTGCGAACTTCACATTCAGCAGTTCGAAACTACCAGCTGCTCCGCAGGAGAAAGATGAGGCTTTCTGCTCCCGTAAAGATTTACAGCCTCGTAAACCCTGTACAGAGTAACTATGAGTCGGAACCAACTCCACAGCACGTAACAATAACAACAACAAAAGCATAAATAAATAATATAATAGAAAAACAATAGAAAGAATCAGTAAGAAGTTGGTTCTTTGAAAGAATTAATAAAATCAACAAACCACTGGCAATCTCACAAAAGAGAAGACAATACAAAGAACATGAGTAAGACATTATATGAGTGACTTCATGACAGAACCAACTGAAATTAAAAGGATAATAACAGAATACTTTGAAGAATTGTACTCAAACAAATGTGAAAATCTAGAAAAAAAGGACAAATTTCTAGAAATACACAATCTACCTAAACTAACACAGGCTGAAGTAGAAAATGTCAATAGGCCTATAACAAAGGAAGAAATTGATCAACTCGTTAAAAAAACTCCCAACTAAAAAAAAATTATACCAAACATTCAGAGAAGAGATGATGCCAATTTTACTCAAACTATTCCACAATCTAGAAAATGATAGAAAACTCTCAAATTCATATTATGAAGCAAGCATAACTCTAATACCAAAACCAAGCAAAGACATCACTAAGAAAGAAAATTCTAGAGCAATTATCTCTCATGAACATAGATGCAAAAATTCTCAACAAAATCCTATCAAATAGAACCTAACAACATATCAAACAAAATAATACATCATGATACAGTGGGATTCATACCGGATATGCAGGGATGGTTCAATATAGGAAAACAATCAACACAATCCACCACATAAGTAAAACAAAGGCGAAAAAAATCACTCGATCATATCAGTTGATGGAGAGAAGACATTTGACAAAATCCAACACTCATTCCTGATAAAAACACACAAAAGAGGAACACAGAAGAAATTCTTCAACATAATTAAGGGCATACATACAAAACCTCTGCCAATATCAATCTCAACAGTGAGAAACTGAAGTTGTTCCTCTTGAGAACAGGAACCAGACAAGAATGCCATTTATCACTACTTATATTCAATATTGTGCTGGAAGTCTTAGCCAGAGGTATAAGCAAAAACGGGAAATTAAAGGCATCCAAATTGGCAAAGAAGTAAAACTCTGTCTATTTGCAAATGACATGATCCAATACTTAGAAAAATCTCAAAGACTTTGCAAGAAAATTATTGAAACTAAAATAAAGTGAATAGAGGTACATACTGTTAACTAATGACACATGGAATAGATTGCAATCATTGTAATGACATAAAGTGTATAATTTGTTAAATGTGTGACTGAGGATCTGTTTTGTAAACCTTGTAAGACCCTGTGTTTCCTTCTATATGTAAGTTATTCTGGCCCCTCTTCTGCTTTATTTGGAGGGTTATAGAGATTTGACTTTAAATTGTTTTATATACATCTAACATAAAGGTTTAAAATTTTATGCTTTAACATTTCATCAAGTGTTTCTAACATTTTATAGATATAATAAAAATAGGAAATAGCATGATATTTTAATTCAAGAACTGTATGAAAATAACTATATTTGTAACTGAGCTGAGAACAACAGCCTTAGAAAAATTTGGCAGATACTATATAATATATATAAGGAGCTCTGGCAGTGTAGTGGTTACGAATCAGGCTGCAAACCACAAGGTCAGCAGTTCAAAACTACCAGCTGTTCTGCAGGAGGAAGATGAGGCTTTCTGCTCCTGTAAAGATCTGCAGCCTCGGAAACCCTGTACAGGGTCACTATGAGTTGGAACCGACTCCACGATACATAACAACAATATAATATATATAATAGATTCATACCTTCTCTATATCAACCACAGAAAGATAGTGTTTTCTCTAAAGTCTGGAAACACCCAGGAAACTCTTTTTCTAATCCTGATGTGAAAGAGGCATCACAAACAGTTATTGATGGGGAGAAAAAAAAAGAAGAAATTTGGCTTTTCATTCCTTTGGTTGATTTGTTGTTGTTAAGTGCTGTAGAGTTGAGTCCAACTCATAGTGGCCTTGTGTAGGGTTTCTGAGGAGCAGCTGGTAGGTTTGAACTGAAGAGCTTGTGGTTCGTAGTCTAGTGCTTATCCTACAGTGCCATACTAGGAATCCTTGGGTAATGTAAGGGACAAGTAAATGTTTTGTGGTTCAGGTGTCAGCTGTGGTAGGTCTCCCAAAAGGGGGTGGCTATGTTTCTTGTTGGAGACGGCTTTTTTGACACTCCTCAAGAAGCTCTTTATGGTTCTCCAATGTAGCTGTTCCAATGAAATAAACCTGCAGGTTTTTAAAAGATTAAAATCCAGGAAGCTCAGTTCCCTCCCCTTCTCCTGCCATCCCGCCCCCCCCTTCAATATCCACTATTGTTTTCTACATTTTATCTGTCAAGAACATATGAAGAGAAATGTGATTAAATAAAGGAAAGCCCACATGGTCCAAGTTTAGTGGATACCATGTCTAGACATTCTGCAGATAATGCATTTACATTGTTGTGCAGGCTGCTCATGTAAACTGTTATTCCCTGGCACCTACACAGTAGGGCAGGAATCCAAACTTGTAAGTGGGCAGTCAGCCAGACTGACAGATGGGCACAGGGATGACAGCCAAGGGACTATGTATGTGCATCAAGTATAGGTGTTGGGAACAGGAGTTCCAACAGAGAAAATCAAAATTACTGTCTCAGGCTTGTGGTTAAGAGGTTGTCGATTCATGGCTTGTTTAGGATAAGTGGATTCGGATTCAGGAGTTTTGACAGATTTTGACAAAATCTTTAAATTATTTTTATTATTTACAAAATCATAAAGATAAAAATAACTTAGATACTTAAAATAAATACTTTGATCACATTTTCTGAGCAGAACAATGTTTCAAATTTTCAGTAAGATTTCGTGATTATAATAGCTTCCCTAAAAGAAATATAGAACTGTACCCTTTTATGGAATTAGGTCAGACTCCCAGTGTGGCACCGTAGGACAATCATAAGGTCAGCAATTTAAACCCATCAGCCACTCTTTGTAAACCTTATATAGGGTCTCTATGAGTCAGAATCAATTCAAGGTCACTTAACAACAACAATAACATTGAAATTAGCACATTAGTTCCTCATTTGTTATTAAACTTTTTAAGTGCATTCAACTATATCATGTTATAATCCTTAAGGAAATTTATCCTAACAAGTCAATTAAATTGAATGTCATAATTAAACAAACCTGTGAAATTTCTAGAATGCCTAAGAACCTATTTTACATTTTTTAATGTAGGAAATATCATTCATAGGGTGTACTTTAATAGAGCTTTAAGGATTTTTTTCCCCTAAAAATAATTTCAAATCCTAAAATTATAGAATTTGAAACATAAATTGGAGGAGAGGTAGGCAGGAGTGAAATTCAGAGTCCTTCAAGATCCTTAGTATGAACAGAGAAGAGAACATATGGCTTATATTATTTAACTTCTCAGTGCTTTTTTCCTAATTAGCAAAATTAAGGAATTGAACCAGTCTCTAAAGTCCCCTCCAGCTCTAAAATTCTATATTTCTAGTGTAAACAAATGAGATGATGTTTTCCATTCAAAATAGGAATCAAAAGTCTGAGTAGAAGTCCCCTCATATTACTGTAATCCTGAAAGAAGGCAGGGCCCCATGGTTCCTGCTACACCATCTGAGTTGCCTTGGATTCCTAAGCTTTTTGAAGGTAAGGAAGCGTTGACTCATCCCCAGAATCTCAAAGGCCTTTTAGAAACAAACTCCTCCATAAAAATTTTTTTAAAACTTTTACTGAAGAATAATGTAAACAGAAAAGGACACATATCATGGGTAGAAAGCTCATGAATTTTCCAAAATTAGACATACCCATGACATAGCAATAGATCAAGAAACAGAACATTGCCAGCACTTGCCTTGCTCCCTCAAGAAGCACTCCTTCCAAAACAACCACCATCCTGACTTCAAACCACATAGATTAACCCTAACTAGCTTTTGAACTTGACATAAATGGAATAATACTGCATGACCTGTTTTGCATCTGACTTCATTTATTCAACATTATGCTCATGAAATTCACCCAATTAGTTGCAGGTAGGTTTAGCATATCATTATCATTGCAGCATAGTATTCCCTTTGCTTACTGTTATTGGCTAATTTTCAGATTATATATCATATTACTATAAACAATCTAGTACATGTCTTTTAGTAAACATATGCATGTGTTTCTTTGGGATACATACTGAGGAGTACAATTGCAAAGTCATCAAGTATTCATATGTTTAGCTCTAGTAGATACTGACAATTTTCTAAGTCACTATAACCAATTTATATATCCACCACCAGTTTCTTCCCCCAGCAATTGGTACTGCATATTTTCTTTTAAGTTTTTCTGGTAGGTCTTTATATTAAAAAAGAAAATTAACATAACATAAAAGTAATCATTTTAACATGAACAGTAGTATTCAGAAGATTCACAATGTTTTGTAACCACCACCCCTGTTGTTGTTGTTATTTAGTGCTGTCGAGTCAATTCCGACCCATAGCGACCCTCTATAGGGTTTCCAAGGAGTGACTGGTAAGCTTGAACTGCCAACCTTGCAGTTCAAATGGCTGTGCAGTCTGGAGCATTAATCCACAGCACCACACGAGAATCACCACCCCTACATAGCTTCCAAATATTTTCATCACTCCAAAAGGAAAACCCCCCAAAATCTTTAAGCTGTTACTTTCCAATCCTCTTTTCACTCAGCACCTAGCAACCAGCAATCTGCATCCTGTCTCTATGGAATATTTACCTATTCTGGATATTTCATATCAATGGAATAATATGATATATCATCTTTTATATCTGACATCTTAAACATAGCACAGTGTTCTGTTGTACCATGTAAAATGCTTCATTCATTTAAAAATTCTGTTAAAATATGTACAACATGAAATTTGCCATTTTAGTCATTTTAAAAAATGTTTTACTGTGAATTATATGATAGCTTACATGGGAGAACATTAGCTTTACATTCATTGTATCGTATATTGTTTCATTGCCATGGTTACAATCCCCTCCATGCATCATCAACCAACCAAATGGTATACCCTGCAAGCCTGCCCCCCGGTTGTCAGCCCACAGCCCCTCTCCCTCTCTGGGTCTAGAGTTCCCGGCTACTCCATCTCCACACATTTCAGTCATTTTTAAGTACACAATCCAGTGGCATTAATTATACTCACAATTTTGTGCAATCATCACCACTTTTTATTCCAATGTCTTTTCATTGTTGCAAACAGAAATTCTGCACCTATTAAGCAATCCTTGGTAACTTCTGTGTTACCAGACAATTTTCCTATTTTAGATAGGTCACATAAATAGAACCACACAATATTTGTCCATTTGTGACTGACTTACTTCACTCAGCATAATGTTTTCAAGGTTCATCCATGCCTTAGCATGTATGAGGGCATCATTTCTCTTGATGGGGCTAAAAAATATTGCATTGTATTGACAAATTGCAATTCGTTTCTCCAATCATGTGTTGATTAACATTTGACTTGTTTCCACCTTCTGGCTATTGTGAATAGTGCGGCTAAGAACCTACATGTATTTGTTTAAGTACCTCTTTAGAATTATTTTGGATATAAAAGTAGGAGTGAAACTGCTGAGTCCTATGTTTTGTTCTGCTGTGCATAAGGTCACTATGAATCGGTACTGGCTCAACTAACAACAACAATGGTAATACTAAGGTGCCCAGGTAGCACGGTAGGATAACGACAGTTCTGTTCGCATTTCTCCAGTCTTGCCAACTTGCTATTCTTTTGTTTTAGTTCTGATTTTATTATAACCATCTAGATGGGTGTGAAATTGTACCTCTTTCTGGTTTTGACTTAAATTTCCCTAATGACTCATGATGTTGAACATCTTTACCAGTTCTTGTAAGCCATTTGTGTATCTTCTTTGGAGAAATATCTATTCAAGACCTTTATCCAATGTTGATATTTTTGTTGTTGAACTGTAAAAATTCTTAATATAATCTGGGTACTATGGTGTTGGAGAAGAATATTGAAAATTCCATGGGCTGCCAAAAGAACAAACAGATCTGTGTTGGAAGAAGTGCAGCCAGAGTGCTCCTTGGAAGCCAGGATGGCCAAACGTTGTATCGCATACTTCAGACATATTGTCATGTTTGGTAAGGTGAAGGGTCAGTCAGAGAAAAAGAGGAATACCCCAGTGAGATGGATTGGCAAAGTTGCAGCATCAATGGGCTCAAGCGTAGCAACAATTGTGAGGTTGCCCCAGGACCAGGCAGTGTTTTGTTCTAGTGTGCATAGGGTCACTATGAGTCAGTATCAACTGGATGGCACCTAACAACAGTAACATAGCTTTATCTGATATTGTTGTTGTTGTCGTCAGGTGCCATC
>NW_006408655.1:7477215-7477942 GCF_000296735.1 Chrysochloris asiatica
TTTTTTTTTTTTACTTTGATGAAGTCCAATTTATCTGTATTTTCCATTGTTGTACATTCTTTTGATGCCATATCTAAAAATCTATTGCCAAATCAAAGGTCATGAAGATCTACTCCTCTGTTAACTTGTAAGAATTTTACCATCTTAATTTTTTTATTTAGGTCATCAATTCATTTTTTAGTTAATTTTTGTATTGGTGTGAAGTACAGGTCCAACTTTATTCTTTTGCATGTATCCTCCCAGTTGTCCAGCACCATTTGTTGAGGAGACTGTTCTTTCTACAAGTGAATTATCTTGGCGCCCTTGTCAAAAGTCAGCTGACCATGGGAAACAAAGATTTATTTCTGGATTCTCAATTAATCTCTGTGTCTCCCCTTATACCAATAACACAGCTTTGGTTACTGTAGCCTTGTAGCTAGTTTTGAAATTAGGAACTATAAGTACTCTAACTTTGTTTTTTCTTTTTCAATAGTATTTTAGCTATTTGGAGTACCTTGTAATTCCAGTAAATTTGAGGATTAGCTTTCCTACTGCTTCAAAAACCATGATTGATATTGATTGAATCTGTACATCTCTAGGAATTTCCACCTTAGCAATATGAAATCTTCCAATTCATGACCACAGATGTCTTTCCATTTATATAGTTCTTTAGTTTCTTTTATGCATAGTGGTTACGAATCATGCTGCAAACCACAAAGTCAGCAGTTCGAAACTACCAGCTATTTCG
>NW_006408655.1:7478292-7513509 GCF_000296735.1 Chrysochloris asiatica
GTCTGTATAGGGTTTCCAAGGAGCAGCTGGTGAGTTTGAATTGCCAACCCTGTGGTGATCAGTCCAGTGTTTCTTATATAGGACCACACTTTGCTGAATTCATTTATTAACTTTTGTAGGGTGTGTGTGTGTGTAGTCTTTAGGATTTTTAAAATATATAGAATCATGCCATCTGCAAATAGAGATTTACTTCTTTCTTTTCAATTTGGTTGCCTTTTATTTCTTTTGTGTGTCTGATTGCTCTGGCTAGAATGTCTAGTAACAATGTCAAAGGGTGGTGATGAAAGCAGTCATCCTTCTCTTGTTCCTGATATTCCACCATTGAGTATGATGTCACCTATAGGTTTTTCACTAATGTCCTTTACAAACATGTTTTTCAAAGACATTCATCATAGCAATGTGGCTGGTCAAAATGGCCCACCAGTGGAAGCAGCTAGCTTCACTGTTCAGGTAATTATCCTGAGCCATCCAGCCCTAATCAGTGTAGGATATGCAATCTGTGTTGAATTGTCACACAGCTCACATTGCTTGCAAGTTTGCTGGCTCAAAGAGATTAATCACTGCTCTGGTAAGAAGCTGGAAGATGATCCCCAAATTCTTGACATCTGGTGATGTTGCCATTGTTGACATGATTCTCAGCAAACTCATGTGTGTTGAGAGCTTCTCCGACTATCCTCCTCTGGGTAATTTCACTGTTTGTGATATGAGACAGATGGTTGCTGTGGATGTCATCAAAGCAGTGGACAAAAGGGCTGCTAAAGCTGGCAAGGTCACCAAGTATACCCAGAAAGCTCAGAAGGCTAAGTGAATATTATTCTTAACATCTGCCACCCAGTCTTAATCATTGGTGGAAGAACAGCCTCAGAACTATTTGTCTCAATTGGTCATTTAAGTTTAATAGCAAAAGACTGGTTAATGATAACAATGCATCGTAAAACCTTCAGAAGGAAAGAAAGGTTTTGCGGACCATTTGTTTCTTTTTTGTGTGACAGTTTTAAGTTATTAGTTTTTAAATGGAAACAAATTGACCAAAAATTAGTCACAGAATTTTGAGACCCACTAAAACAAAGTTTAATGAAAACCCTGTGTTTTCTTTTGGTCAACACTGAACCTTCTGGTATTTGCTGAAACTACATCAGGGTTAAAGGAAACAGTTGAGGTTTTTCACCTGTGTCTGTCATCTAAGGAGGGAGAGGAATCTTTAAGGGTTTGGTGAAAAATGATGGTAATGAAGTTGGTTGCAAGACTTAATGGTTAAAGCAAAAAGGAAAAAGTGACTTGTAATATTTATATTTAAACTGCCTTGTAAAGAATGCTAAGCTCTATAATAAAGGCTGTGTGCAGATAGAATTTCATTTTGTGTAGTTATATAGTTACATCAAAATGTACATTCTCACATTGATAGATGATGCAGTAAAAAATAAATGTCCTTTATCATGTTGAAAAAGTTCCCTTCTATTCCTACTTTTGTTGTTGTTAAGTACCATTGAGTCAGTTCTGACTCATAGT
The DNA here is from genome assembly GCF_000296735.1 of Chrysochloris asiatica. NCBI lineage: Eukaryota > Metazoa > Chordata > Mammalia > Afrosoricida > Chrysochloridae > Chrysochloris > Chrysochloris asiatica. The sequence continues at coordinate 7,479,802 of NW_006408655.1, forward strand.
GACCCAGTATAGGGTTTCTAAGGAGCAGCTGGTGAGTTTAAACTGCTGACCTTGTGGTTCAAACCGACCTTGAGGCTGAGTGCTTATCCGAAGGCGCCACACCAGTATTTCTAGTTTACTGAACATTTTATCATGAAAGAATGTTGGGTTTTGTCAAATGCTTTCTTAGCAACAGTTGAGATGATCATGTGTTTTTTGTTGTTGTTTTCTTTTTTTTTTTTTCCTTTGTGCTACTAATGTGAGTTAGCTGAGTTTGTTACATTGAGTCACCTGGACTTCTGGGATTCTATATCAGAGAATCTATACCAAATCCCACTTGGTCATGGTATAGAATCCTTTTTAATATGCTATTAAATTGCTTTGCCAGTATTTTGTTGGAGACTTTTGCATCTATAGTCATAAGGAATATTGTAGTTTTATTTTCACCTAGCATTAATACCAGGTAATGTTGTCTTCATAGAATGGGTTAGGAAGTGTTTCCTCCTCTTCTAATTTTTAAAAGAATTTGAAAGCATTGGTGTTAAATGTTTGTTAGAACCAATGTGATCTTAATTTGCATTTACCTAATGACTAAGGGTCAGCAGTTCAAAACTACCAGCTGTTCCAAAGGAGAAAGATAAGGCTTTCTGCTCCCATAAAGATTTACAGCCTCTGAAACTCTATACAGGGTGGCTATGAGTCGGAACTGACTCCACCGCACATCACAGCAGCAGCAAGGACTAAGGAAACTGAGTATCTTTTCATAGGCTTATTGGTTATTTTTGGAGTCCTGGTGTGGCACTATGGGGTAAAGCACTGGAGGTCAGTGTGAACCACAAGGTTGGAGGTTCAAACTTACCAACCACTCCTTGGAAATCCTATAGAGGGTTGCTAAGAGTTGAAACTGACTCGACGGCATTGAACAACAGCAATTGGCTATTTTTATATAATCTTTAGTGAAGTGTCTATTCCAGTATTTTGTCTAGTTTCCTTGGAGTGTTCTGTCTTAAACTTGATTTGTAGAAGTTGAGGGGTTTTTTTGTCTTACAAAGGTTCTTGTTCATGTTTTTAAAAAACTTTTATTGTGAATTGAGTGAAAGTGTACAGACCAGATCATCAGTTTTACATTCAACAAATCATGCACTTTGCTTCATCTCATTGATTACAATCCCTTCCATGCAACAACAGTTATCCCACCTCCTCCTGTTTCCAATTTCCATTCCACCCAACTTCCCATCCCTTCTCAGCTCTGTCTTTAGGTAAATGTTGCCCTCTGGATTTTGAATGATTGTCTGTTCCATGGTGAGCATACCTTACTAGTGCTGATGTCCCCCTGTATACCTACCTACTGCTTGGCTGAAAAGTAGGATGTGAGGGGGTTTGTAGAAGTTTCAGGTATGTGAAAGAAATATGAGTATAAATCACCATGTGTTCTCCTATTTTAATTTGCATTTTCATCTATAGGGGTGTCTTTTGAATCCAGAGTGTTTGTGTATATATGTGTAGCCTTATTTGTGTTGTAGTCAAGCCATCTATGCTTATTCCAGCGTCCTAAAGATTCCTCCTGGGTTTTCTTTTTAAAACTCTATAGTTTTACCTTTAACATGCAAGCTGTCTATAACTTATTTTTGTGTGTGATGTGAGTTAAGGGTCAAGATAGACATTTTTTCCCCATGTAGATATTTCATCGACTCAGCACCAATTCTTCCCACACTATCCTGTGGTGGTTTCTGTACAGGGTTTCCAAGGCTGGAAATCTTTACGGGAGCAGAAAACCTCATCTTTCTCCCACGGAAGAGCTGCACTATCCTGTAATGCCACCTTTATCATAAATTAGGTAATGTACATGTATGAGTCTTTCTGGATTCTTTATTTTGTTCCACATGGTAATTTGTCTAGCTATGCACCAATACTGTATTGTCCTAATTACCATTGCTTTATAGTTAGTCTCAGTAACTGACAGTGCAAATCCTCTAACCTAGTTCTTCAAGATTGGAGGTGTTCTTTACCCTTTGCATTTTCATATTAATTTTAGAATCATTTTGTTAATGTCTACAAAACTGCTAATATTTTGATTGGGAGTGTGTTGTTGCATAGGGCTTTAAAATCTGGGGAGTGGAGTAATGACATCTCTAGAATCGGGGGCAAGATCAGAAGAGATTATTTATTCAACAAATATTTTTTCAGTTCCTGATTTTTGCCATATTCTCTAAGAGATGTGGTGCTGTAGGATAACCACTGTACTGATAAGCAAAAGGTCAGAGGTTCAAACTCACCAGCTACTCCTCAGAAACCCTATACAGGGTTGTCATGAGTTAGAATCGATTCAACAGCACTTAACAACAACTAAGAGGTGAGGTGGTTGTAGGGATATAGCGGTAAATAAGATGTAGCATCTGTACTCAAAAACAGTTTAGCAGAACCTTCGAGAAGGAGGAGCATGAGTGGAGCATGAATCCTGCCTAGAAAATCCTTGACAGCAGAGACGGAGGCAGAGGCCACGGCATGGAGAGAGAGAGCAGCAGCTGGATCTAGGCCTATGGACTGAGTAAGGTTGTGTGCCTGCCAGCAGGAGGCTAATTTACAGAATATGCCCTTCGGACATTTAAATGAATATATATTTTTTGTTTTGTATGGGTACATCAAATATTTTTGCTTTGTTCATTTGCAAAACTTAAAATGTAAAAGGGAAGACACAGGGAGGAAGCAGGATAGCTGTTGTTGCAGACAGGGAATTGTGATCATTGAGATGAAACAAACTGTATAATTTGTTGAATGTAAAGCTGATGATCTTGTCTCTACCCTTCACTTAATCCACAACAAAAAGTAAAAATAAATAATAATAATTTTTTAAGACCATATGGTCATATCCAGAGAAGCTGTGATACCACAGATGGAGGCAGAGATGAGGACATGGAGAAATAAAGCAGCTGAGGACTCTAGACTCATGGAAAGAGAAAGACTGTGCTGGTGGCCAGGTGCTGGTAGCCAGGAGGCAGGCTTGCAGAATGTGCCCTTTTGTTGTTTAAATGAGTATATATTCCTGAGTGTTTTTGTGTACCCCTCCCCCAACTCCCCAAACAAAACAAAACAAACCAACAAAGGGAATAGAAACAAACACTGTTGAATGATGATGCACGGAGGAGATTGTAATCATTGTACTAAAACCATGAGTGTAAAACTGATGTTCCCTCATGTAAACTATCACTCAATGCACACACACACACACACACACAAAGCCTATAGACAATTCCACTCTGTCATCTAGGGTCACTATTAATAAGAATGGACAGCTTGGTTGTTGAATTTTACATTCATTTTTGTTAGTTACCTTTCAGTTATCTGACTCATGATGACCCAAAGGGTACAAAGTAGAATGGTTCAGTAGGGTTTTCAAGGCTGTGACTTTTGGGAAGCAGACCAATAGGCTTGTCTTCAGAGACATTTTTTATAATATTTATATATTCAGATGACCTAGAATGTATGTTGAGGAGCCATTGTTGCTCATTGGCTATAGTACGTACATGTCTGCTGATTATAAGGTCCAAAGTTCAAACTTACCAGATACTCCATGGGAGATAGTTGTGGCAGTCTGTTTATGTAAAGGTTACAACCTTGGAAACACTTTGAGGCAGCTCTACTCTATTCTGTAGCATGATTGATTATAAATTGGAATCAACTCCAAGTCAGTGGGTTACAATGTATTTGAAACTAAGATATGAACCGAAGATCAAAATTATTTTTGTTGCAAGTTCCATGTAAGTTGTCTCATTGCCATTAAATAAGCCAAAGTTATTTATGAGGTGTTTATCAATTTTAATAGTCTTATCATGTATTTCAACACTTGTGCTTATAATTCCAATAGTCTTGTAGTGATTACGAATCGGGCTGTGAACCTCAAGGTTAGCACTTCAAAACTACCAGCTGTTCCGCTGGAGAAAGGTGAGGCTTTCTGCTCCTGTAAAGATTTACAGCCTCGGAAACCCTGTACAGGGTCGCTATGAGTCAGAACCGACTCCACGGCACATATCCACCACCACCATGATGGTCTACATTTTTTCTTTTTCTCCTATTGGTTACATTTATATGCTGTCTTTGGTTTGTTCGTTTGTTTTACTACTCTGACAATTATGTATCCAATACTATCTTTGCCATAAATGTTAGAAATCATGTGCTTTCTAAAGGATTACGACACTTATTCTGATACATATCAATGACTATATTTCCTTCAAATATGGTTTATTTTTATTTTCCAGGGTAACTAGCAATCCAGGGTAATTTCAACTACATTGAAGGATTTGAGTTTATATTAATGATATTTTTTATCAGTATTGAACTAATTATGTTTTAATTAACATAACATAAACATGACATTCCATTAAATTTTCTAACTGTAAAAAACAAACAAACTAATTTAGCTATTCTCTGAATGTGACACTTAGAATCTCTATAGAATGGATGCAGGCTATATATTGCTTTTAATTGTGACAATTTTAATACTAGATGAAATTGGGTATACACTGAGACATTTTACAATCATTTGTAAATGTCTTTCTGATGAGACTTGGGTGATTCCCAAATCTTCATCAGATTCTACTTAGTAAACAGAAGCCCAAAGGTTGTTGGGTTGTTAAAATGTGCTGCAGAGCATTTTGCAAAGTATTTTATTAAATCCCATGACAATAGCACCCAAGAATGAAACAATTGTTATTATTTCCATTTTTATAGATGAGGAAACTGGAGTTTTAGAAGGCTGATTAATTTGTCCAAGATCATACAACAATTAGATTATGGATCTAGAATTTGGAGCCAAATCTTCCTAATTCCAAAGTCAGCACTCTTAATGACTACACATCAAAAATAGAAGTTGTATAACATTGCTTACCCCATGATTTAATTACTTGTAACATATCTGCATTTGCAGTGTCATAGCAGAAGAATAAACAAATGTATCTTGGAAGAAGTACAGCAAGAATACTCTTTTGAAATGAGAATGGTAAGACTTTCTCATGTACATTGGACATGTTATCAGGAGGGGCTGATTGCCGGAAAAGGCCATCATGCTTGGTAAAGTAGAGGGTTAATGCAAAAGAGAAAGATGGATTGATAACCCTCAGTGAGATGGATTGACACAGTGGCTGCATCGATGAGTCCAAATGTAACAACAATTGTGAAGCTGGCATAGGGCCATGCAGCGTTTGATTCTGTTGTGCATGGAATCACTACAAGTCGAAACCAACTTGATGGCACCTAAAAACAGAAGAGTTATGATGTGAATGAAATCTCGAGAAAAGATAGACATGTGAGGGGACTTCAGAAAGTTCCTGTAATTAAAAGAAAGTGGGGTTTTTCCCACAAACTTTTTGAAGCCCCCTTTTATAGGAATTTTTGGGTTTTCTGGAGTGCTCTGTGAAAGGTGGTGGTGTTGAGAAACCTGAGAGTAGATTCCTAGCCTAGTTGTGTCTGGAAATGTCAGCTAGTACTAAGAGATTTTATTGTTGTTGTAAAGTGCCATCAAGTCAGTTCCAAATCATAGGGACCCTTCACAGGGTTTCCAAGGAGCAGCTGGTGGGTTTGAACTGCCAACTTTGTGATTCAAAGTCCAATGCCAGAGGACTTTAAAAATACATAGCACAGTTAACCACAATATTACGTGTGGTTCCTTGTCATGAAGCATTAATTTAATGCATGGCATTAGGAGACCCATGATCTATTCCCAAGAAATATAAAAATCATGAGGAATTCAATGACTATGTTATGGGTTAGGCACTTCTAATGGAATTGCACAATTTATAGAAAGAGAATGGCCAAAGTTCTAAGCTCTCACCTTGTGTCAAGAACTAAAAACCAGGAACTTAATCTTCTAAAACGTCTTACCTAATTTGCAGCTGCACTAATAGACCCAAAAGCTAGCGCCAAAATTTCTGAATATCGATCAACTTAGATTCAGTGAGTTATCAAGTTACCAGACTAATCAGCTTCCTCATGTGCAAGTTAAGGCATTGACTGGGAAAGCATGGAACCCTGAGAATTGTAGTACAGCTATTTGGAAGAATTAGAATAATTCAGAATATTACTAAATCTCCAAGTTCCATTGAGTCTTACCTTCCCAGCTGAAGTTGATGAGGCTCATCTTGCTTGACTTAAGAACTGGCCTGTTGAGAATTGTTTTCTTCATACCTTATTCCATCAACCCCTAATTGTGTCTGTCTCTCTGATTATGTATATAGCTATATATATGTTCATATCATTTAAAATGTATATATATATGTTATATATGTATGTACATAAAACTACATATATATATATATATAATTCTATGTATCATATGTAGCTATCTATGATTGATAGCCAGATACATCCTAGCATACCTTGGTATAAACAGAGTGTAATGAAATCAATCAAGAGAGAGATAATCTTTGCACAAAAAGAATTCTAGAATTATGCTAATCTATATTAACAAACTCTGGAAATGTATTCTGTGGGTGTTAGACAAAAGAGAATGGGACATAATTTTAGATTAGGCTGAATTTACTGGATTCACTGACTCAAGCAGCTGGGAATAGTTCTAAAATGGTTTGCCTGATTGACAGAAAACCAACTAAATGAAGTTAAAATACTAGAAATTTCTTGTTATATCATCATAGAAGATAATGTAAATTTGGACAGATAAGAATGTTGCAGTATATTGATCATGGACAGGCCCTTAGAACATCAAGACGACAGTGTTTTAACAAAAACGTTTAAGGAACACTGGTGAGGGGGAGTGCCAACATTTACTAATAAGCAAATAAACGTTATATTGGCTATTCTATGTAGCATGGGGATATGTTGGATGAAATTTTGTTGCTGTCATTGTTGTTGTTAAGTGTCATTAAGTCAGTTCCGACCCATAGCACAGGCTCCCGATTTTACTGGTGACTTAAGCTGGGAATGCCAACATCTTGAGGCAGTAAAAAAACAAGTAGACAGTGAAGACACACCATGCAAAATGAGTTTGGCAGTAGAGCAGAAGTAATAACAGAAGAAGCCTCACTAGAATATGGGGTAGAGGCAATTTGGAATATTTTATCACTAGGACTTGATGTCAAGGAGCTCTGGTAGCATAGTGGTTATGAGTCAGGATGCTAACCTCATGGTCAGCAGTTCGAAATTACCAGCGGTTCCACAGGAGAAAGATGAGACTTTCTGCTCCCGTAAAGATTACAAGCTTGGAAACCCTATGCGGGGTTGCTATGAGTCGGAACCGCCTCCATGGCACACCACCAAAATTTGATGTCAATTAACGGCAACAGAGACAAAACAAGAGTCCTGTTGTGGCACTGCAGGATAAGCACTGGACTGCTAACCACAAAGTTGGCAGTTCAAACTCACAAGTCACTCCACAGAAAGGTGGAATTCAAACCCACCAGTCACTCACTCCTTGTAAACCCTATACAGAGTCGCTGAGTCAGAACCAAATCAATAATATTTAACAACAGAGCCAAAATAGATGGTCATTTCATTAAGGATCTACTTTATCTAAATAACCAAAAACGTCTAAATTTGGTGAACAGAAAGTTGCCTTGAGACCTGAAGATGAATATTCAGAGTTACTCATCCACTTTCAGAATCAAAGTCAGTTCAGTGACCCATAGTTTTTGTTTTTTAAGCAAGACGTGGTAACATTGGAAAAAGAACCCTGAAACATTTTGTAATGAATCTTCTTCCTGGACTTTCCCCAAGACACCTACAGTCATTTATCTGGATAAGTGTACGCTACAAAGACAAATACCTGGATGGTTTGGTCGTAGTTGGAAACTGACTGTGAACTAACTCTAATTCCTGAATGTAACAATGGTTTTACAGGACAAAATAGGATTACTCCCTCACTTCCTTTGATCTTAGCTTAAATTTTGCTAATATGGTAAGGCCTTCCTTGACCAACCTATTTAGAAGTGCAAACACTTGCCCATCTAGAACTATCTCCCTTCTTTTATTTTTTGCTCTATAGATTATTTTTTTGCCTTCTTATTTATTTATTTAGCTGTCTGTTTCCTACCTTGGATATAAACTCCATGAGGGTAGAGATTTCTGTTTTGTTTCTTGCTGTATCTCAAGGACCTAGAACAATGCCTTGTATACTGATAGACTAAAATTTTATTTCTCATTTTCACTTATTCAGAGTTTGTTTCACGTAGCCAAGTGGGACCCAAAACCCAGATTAGCTCCTGTGTTGTTATGAGCATAAAGGAATAAATGAACTTCAAAACTAAAAGTATAGCCACACTGTTGTAGCAAAAGAAAGAGTTACGATGGCAGGAAGGGTTATATTAGAATCCTTAGAGCAACCTCTCTGCACACCAAAAAACAGTACTCCATCCCTGATGGATCTGCATAAAAATCTAAAAGCTACAGGGATTAATAATTCTTTTTACATTCCTGATGAATTCATCTGCATGATCAAGAAAGTCAATTGATATATTGAAAATAAGAGCATATGATAATAAATTTAGTTCTCTTTATAGAAGAAGATGCATGGCAGTGAGCCAATGTTCATGGACATGTTTCCTGGTTAGAAGGCCCCAAAGCAGTGCTATACTGAAGATAGCTGTACCCGCTTAAAAAAGTTGGTTTTTAAATTTTGAGAAATTGTGTGAGCTGTTGTTAAACATAATTGCTAAAAATTAATTGGTAAAAACTTATAATTTATCAAGTTATGTTTTAAAAATGAAATAAAATACTCCAAATATTTAATTTCCTAATTATATTCTGTTTGAACTGACTCCATGGCATACCACGACCACCACCATTCTATGCTTATTTATTTACGATTTTAAGGTTCTTTGCTTCATTTGGATCTGTGTGATATGCCTCTTACCAACTCCACATTTAGGGACATCACATTGAGAATCTGACAACGGTGGGAGTATTTACACCATGGAAATGGGCAAAGGCCACATATTAGGTTTGATTTATTGTTTTGATTGTTTAGGCTTTAAGGGATAGATAACTGTTATAATACATATTAAACATAAAAGTGTGCCATGTAATTACTTAGAAATAGCACAAAAATTGAGGAAACACATTTTACTTAGAGATACGGTTGTTAAACATTTACCAATGCACCATTGTCCAAAAAGCCTCATTCTCTATTTCTCCCAGAAATTCTGAAATTAGTCAGTTATCTTTTTAATAAGTCTTGTATGAATTAATCAGCTTGAGTATTTACTAAGGATAAGAACTCATATGTAGGTATAGTATATAATACATATAACATACAAGATACATATTAATTTGCTGTTTATGTTATTGGTAAGGCTTCTGATCAACAATAGACATTAGTAGTTAAGTTTTTGGAGACTCAAAAGTTATACTTGAATTTTCAGTTGTGTGTGGGGGATTGGTATCTCTAACTCCCAAGTTATTCAAGCGTCAATTGTAGTTACTTCCGGAACAGTTTGGCAACTTCTTATTAAGTTAAACACAAACTTATCATGTTGTATTTTGTTGATGTTACGTTCCCTCCAGCTTGTTTTGACTCCTAGCGACCCTATTCACAACAGAATGAAACACTGCTCTGTTCTTAGCTATCCTTGTTTGCTCTTCTGGCAGTCCAATGTACTTTCAAAATTATTCACCAACACCATAATTCAAATGCATCAGTTCTCTTACAGTCTTCCTTATTCATTGTCCAAATTTCACAAGCATATGAAGCGATTGAAAACACCATGGCTTGGGTCAGGTGTACCTGAATCCTCAAAATTAAATCTTTGTTTTTAACATTTTAAATAGTTTTTTGCAGATTTGCCCAATGAAATATATCTTTTAATTTCTTGACTGCTGTTTCCATGAGTGTTGATTGTGGATCCAAGCAAAATTAAGTCTTTGATAACTTTAATCTTTTCTCGATTTATCATGATGTTATTTATTAGTCCAGTTGTGAGGATTTTTGTTTTCTTTATGTTGCGGTGCAATCCTCTTCACTTCCAGTAAGCAAGGTTGTATCATCTGCAGTGTCTTCCTCCAATTCTGATGCCATGTCCTTTTTCATATACTCCAGCTGCTCAGAGTATTTGCTCAGAATACAGATTGAATAAATGTGAAAATACAACCTTTCTAGATTTTGAATCATTCAATATCCCCTTGTTCTGTTCTAATGACTGTCTCTTGGTTGATATATAGGTTCCTCGTGGGCACAACTAAGTGTTCTGAAATACTCATTCTTTACAATGTTATCCATAATTTGTTAGGATCCACACACTTGAATACTTTTGCACAATCAGTAAAATGAATGCCTTTGCATAGTCAATAAAGCACAAGTAAACATCTTTCTGGTAGTCTCTGCTTTTAGCCAAAATCCATCTAATGTCAACAATGACGTCTCTCATTTCATGTCCTCTTCTGGCTTGAATTTCTGGTAGCTCCCTGTTGATGTAGTGCTGAAGCCTCTTTAAATTAGCTTCAGTAAAGTTTTACTTGCATGTGAAACTAATGGTATTGTTTGACTGTTTCCACATCACATTGTGTTATCTTTCTTTGGAATAAGCACAAATATGGATCTTTTCAAATTTGTTGGCCAGGTAGTTGTCTTCCAAATTTCTTGACACTGATGAGTGAGTGACTCCAGTGTTGCATCAGTTTGTCGAAAGATTTTAATTTGTATTCCATCAATTCCTGAAGCCTTGTTTTTCACCAATGCCTTCAGTGCAGCTTGGAATTCTCCCTTCAACACACTATGAGTTCTTGATTATATGCTCCCTCTTAAAATGGTTGAACATTGACCAATTCTTTTAGGTACAGTGACTCTGTGTATTCCTTCCATCTTCTTTTGATGTTTACTGCATCATTCAATATATTGCCCATGTTGTTGTTGTCGTTAATTGCTGTCGAGTTAAATCCTTCAATATTGCAAGTTAAGGCTTAAATTTTTTATTCAGTTCTTTCCATTTGAGAAATGCTACTAAGCGTGTTCTTCCCTTTTGGTTTTCTAACTTCAGGTCTTTGTACATTCATTATACAACTTGTCTGTCTTCTTATGCTGCTTTTTGAAATTTTCTGTTCAGCTCTTTTATCTCTAATCATCTCTTCCAGTTATGTTAGCTTCTCTATACTCATGAGCAAATTTCAGAGTCTCTTCTGACATCCATGTTGGTCTTTCCTTTCTTTGCTGCCTTTTGAATGAACTTTTTCTACCTTCATGTATGATGTTCTTGATGACATACCACAACTCTTCGGGTCTTTCATCATTAGTATTGCATAAAATCTGTTCCTGAGATGGTCTCTAAATTCAGGTGGGATATACTCAAGGTCCTATTTTGGCTCTTGTGTACTTATTTTCATTTTCTTTAGCATTTAGCCTGAACTTGCATGTGAAAAATTGATGCTCGGTTCCATAGTTGGTCCCTGATCTTTTATTTTGGGTTGATGTAGTAAGCTTCTTATTTGTTTCTTCCTACAGTTGTAGTCAATTTGATTCCTGTTTGTTCCATCTGGTGAGGTCCATGTGTATAGTTGCCATTTATGTTGTTGAAAACCGGTATTTGCAATACGTCATTGATCTTGCAAAAATTCTATTATTTGTTCTTCAGAATCATTTCTATCACGAGGTCATATTTTCCAAGTACTGATCCTTCCTCTTTGTTTCCAATTTTCTCATTCCAATCACAAGTAATTATTAATGCATCTTGATCACTTTTTTTTTTATCAACTTCAGACTCAAGCAGTTGATACAATTCTTCAGTTTTATCATTTTTTACTTTAGTGGTTGGTGCACAAATTTAAATCGTAGTCATACTAACTAGTCTTTCTTGAGGCATGTGGATATTATCCTATCACAGACAGTATTGTATTTCAAGACAGATCTTGAAATATTCTTTTTGATGATGAATACAACACCATTCCGCTTCAATTTGTCATTCCTAGCATAGTAAATTATATGATTGGCTGATTCCAAATGGTCAATACTAACTCTTTTTAGCTCATTAATACCTAGGATAGACAACTTTATGTGTTCCATTTCATTTTTGGAAACTGCCAATTTCCCTAGATTCATACTTCATACATTCACATTCTGATTACTAATGGATGTTTGGAGGTGCTTCTTCTAATGTTGAGTTGTTCCCCAACAGCAAATAAAGCTTTACTCCAGTTACATCATTAAGGTCAACTCTATTTTGAGGAGGCATCTCTTCCCCAGTCATATTTTGAATGCTTCCCAACCTGAGGAGCTCATCTTTAGCCGCTGTATCAGACAGTGTTCCACTGCTATTCTTAAGGTTTTCAATAGCTAACCTTGCAGACATGGTCTGCCTCTACTTCCTAATCTGTCTCAGTGTAGAAGTTGTACTTCGTCCACCATGGGTGACCCAGCTGATATTTAAAATACCAGTGGCCTAGCTTGCCTCATCACAGCAACACACAAGCCACCTGAGCATGACAAACTAACCTTGTAATTGTATACCTAGGTGTCTAAGAGAAGTGAAAACGTATGTCTCCACAAAACCAGATGCCAATTTTTATTCATAATCATTAAGAGCAGAAAATAATAAAAAAATTTCTGTCAACTAGTTAGTGGATAAATAAACAGTTACACCATACAATAAGAAGGAACAAACTACTGATACATGCGATAAGATGAGGACTCTTGAGCGAATGCTGCTTAATGAAAGGAGCCCCATGAAAGGTGCTAAGTGAAATGGCTATGTATTATATGATTCTGTTTTACATGAAAGTTGGGAAAAGGCAAAACTATAGTGACCTGGGACAGATGTGTTGTTTCCAGAAATGAAAAGAGAGCTTGAGGGAACTCTTTGGGATGATGGAAATGTACTTCTTAATTATGGTGGTGATTACGCAGTCATATGCATTTGTCAAAATTTATAGAACTGTACTTCAAAAGGCTAACATCTATTATACATAAATTGCATATCAAATCTAACTTTTTAAAAGAACATCTTATAAACTGGGAAAGAAAATATTGGTCAAACATATATGTGACAAAGGACCTGCATTTTGAACATAAAAAGAATTCTCAAAACTCAGTAAGAAAATAAATGACCCAATTTTAACATGTGGGCAAAATATTTCAAGAAATAGTTCACAAATGAAGGCTTATGAGTAAGCACATGAAAAAATTTTAGCATCAATAGTCAGAAAATGCAAGTAAAACCACAGTGAAATACAATACTAAATACCTATGAACCAAACTCAAACCGAAATCAGTGCCATCGAATCAATCCAAACTCAGAGCAATCATATAGGACAGAGTAGAATTGCCCTATTGAGTTTCCAAGGCTGTGAATCTTTACAGAATCACACTGTCATTTCCTTCTCCTATAGCGTGCTGGTAGTTGGAACCACTAGCCCTTCATTTAGCAATTGTGTGCTTAACCATTGCACCCCCAGAATTCTACATACATCTGCTAGAATGGCTAAAAATAAAAAGACTGACAATACTAAGTGTGGGTGAAAATGTGAAGAATCTAGAAGGCTCATATGTTGCTGATTGGAAGGCAAAATGGTAGCACTACTATGGAAAATGTTTTGGCAGTTTTGTAAAGTTAAACATACACTTATTGTATGACTCAGAAAATTGAGTCTTAGTTATCTACTCGAAAGAAATTAAAAACACATATCTAAATAAACAATTGTACATAAACATTCAGAGCAAACATTACTCATAATAGTCCAAAATAACAACCCTAATATCCATCATCTTCAGAATTAATAAACAAAATGTGTTAAAGACATACAGTGGAATGGAATACCATTTGCCCATTAGAAGGAATGAATCACAAAAATATTATACTAAGTAAAAGAGGCCAGACACAAAAGACTAGTACATTATGACCTATTTAGGTAATAGTCTAGAAAAGACAAAACTACAACTACACAAACCATCTCAGTAGTTGCCTGTGATCAGATTGGGATAAAATAATAATGGTTGGAACTTCTGGAAAAAGATGGCAGATCGGGTGGAAGTGTAGTGACGAACTCTGCTGAGAACAACACAGAATACAGGACCAAGAAGGCTCAGGGAAAGGTCCCAGTACTCTGAACCACATATAAAGGAATATTTAAGAAGGTTGGAAAACTTACAGCTGGGGAGTCTGTGGCAGAAGCAAGAAATCCATTGCTTCCTGGTTCGGGATGCTCCGCTGCTCCAGGAGCCACCATTTTGTGTGGGGCCAAGCGGGGGAAAGGATCAGAGCAGCCACAGACACCTGACAGAGCCGCAGAGATAGAGTCTAGGAGCGGAGATCCCTAGGACCATCAAGGGAGAAGAGCAGAGAGCAGGACCCTACCCAGAGAAGCAGTGATGCCTGAAATGGAGCCAGAGATGATGATGTGGAGTGATGGAGCAGCTGGAGACTTTAGATCCAGAGAGGGAGAGCGACTGTGTGCTGAAGACCTGGGGGGTACTGGGGAAGGATTGCATGGAGGGGATTGTAACCATGGCAATGAGACGATATAAGATAGAATGAATGTAAAACTAATGTTCTCCCATGTAAACTATCACATAATTCACAATAAAACATTAAAAAAAAAAAGTAAACTAAAAGAAAAAAATAAATAAATAATGGCTGCAAAGAAGAATAGATAAAATTGTTGGATTATAGCAATGTTTTGTGTCTTTAGTGAAGTGTGGGTACATAAGTGAATATATTTGTCAAAAGTCATTGAATTGCACAATGAAAATGTACTGATTATTAACTGTAAAATCAACAAAACAGCTTTAAAAATTGCTCTAATCGAACCTCATGCCATTTTAGTTTTTGAAGTTCTTTACTATCCATCATTTTCTCTAATCAGGGAAAGCACTTCTTTCTCTCCTTCATGCACCATAATCACATTTACCACTGAACTTTGTTCCTATCATTTTTCTAACTGGAAATGACTCCTTTTCTTCATTTTTTGCAATCTTCACATCCTTTAAGATCTTGAGCAGCATTAAAGAGAGTCCTAGATTTGGAGTGGAAGACTAGATTTGGGTTCTAGCCCTAGCAATTTTGTCATTGTTGTTCTGTGCCGTGGAGTCAGTTCCGACTCATAGCGACCCTAAACAGGGTTTCCAAGGCTGTAAATCTTTACGGGAGCAGAAAGCCTCATCTTTCTCCCACGGGACAGCTGGTAGTTTTGAACTGCTGACCTTGCAGTTCGCAGCCCGATTCGTAACCACTATGCTACCAGAGCTCCTTAGTAGCTATAAAAACCTTAATTCATCTGAGTCTGATGCCCTTCCAGTAAAATGGTAAATTTAATAATGTAATTTTGTTGTTAAGTGAAATTGAGTTGGTTCCGACCCACAGCAACCCTGTATAGGGTTTTTGAGGAGTAGCTGGTGGGTTTGAACCACTGATCTTGTGGTTAATAGACCAATACCCTACAGTACCATATCAGGACTTCAAATTTAATAGCCTGCTCAAATTAGCTCGCAGAACTGCGTAAGATTTAAGATCCTTACAACTTTGGGAATTACGAGGTTAAATAAAAATATATACATATATTATTATGTAGAGACCTTCGATAATAAAAAAAATATCAAAAGGGAAGCTCTTGTTTCTCAACATATCCTCCTTCTAGGTCTGTATACTTCAGAAAGTAGCGTTCCCACCTCTTTAAACCTCTGAATAATCCTGCTCTTCAGCATTTTTCTTGTTCTTGTTAGGTGCCATCAAGTTGGTACAAACACATCGCGACCTTATGCACAGCAGAACAACACTGCCCGGTCCTGGGCCAACCTCACTGTTGTTGCCACGCTGTCAAAATGGTAGTTTTGGCATCCTTGAGGGACTCAAATAATTTTTCTTTTAAATGTTCTTTGTGTTTGGCAGAAAAAAAGAAGTCTGACATGACAAGATCAGGGCAGTAGGGTGAATGGGGTAAGAGTTCCCATTGAAATTCTCATAGGACATTCCCTTGCTACCCCAAGAAGAATGCATTGTTGTAAGGGGGAAAAAATTCCTTGGGGCAAATTTCCTGGCCTTTTTCTCAATAATGCAGTGATAGTCCTGGGTCCTTTGAAAAAAAAATCTATCAAGATCACCCCTTTGGGATCCCAAAAGACAGTCACCATAACATTCTAAGCTGACCGCTGTCTTGAACTTAACTTGCCTAGCAGGTATCTTCTAAAGCTACTGTTTAGATTTGAACTTGATTTTTTGGAAGGTACTCAAACGAGATGACGACAAGTGTATTACTGAGAAAACTTGTCTGCAGTCATCCGCGGATCACAGACATATTTAAACATGTTTTGTTTGGAATAAACCTGTCCATGTATAAACTGCAACCCTTGTAACAATACTTTTTGACTTACCCTCATATGATCATTTCTATTTCAGTTTTTCTTGTAGCTCTGAAGTCGTATTTTGTTGTTGTTGTTAAGTGTTGTAGAGTCAGTTTCAACTCATAGTAGTTTTGAAACACTAGCCTTTTGGTTCAAACCAATCTTGCAGTCCAGTGCTTATCCTATAGCACCATGTTGTTCTTTAAATATTCCATGTCTTGCTTTTTCTTCTTCATTAGGCTATATAATGTTCTCAGGAACAGAGACCATGTTTTAGGTTTTTTTTGGACCAGCACAATGTCTTCTATTAGAACCAACTCATTGAAGAGTTGGAGATGTTCCCCAAAACTTGTCATCTCTTCCGTTCTTCTTCAAAGGCTAGTTTAAGTGAAAATAGCAAAGAAGGTGCTATTTGCCTTATCTTCCCTTAACCTCTTCCTGTTAGAACATTCCTTCCTGCTCCTAGGGTGTTTACCTGTCACCCAATGGTTGACAATTTCCAGCAGTACAGGAGCGTACAATACAGGAAGCACACGTATCCAGAAAATAAGTCATTGTGGGGAGGCTTGTTCTGCCTTTCAAAGAGCAATTATCTAATAAATGAGCCTATACTAGCGTGCTAACATAATAAGGCCAGAGAAGTTCCTCAGGATTTTTCTGATAGGGTTAAGAATTTTAACAGTACCCAAAACCCACTGCCATTGAAACAATTCCAACTCAGACTGACCTTTAGGACAGAGTAAAACTACTCCTTAGGGTTTCTGAGATTGTAAATCTTCACAGAAGAAAACAGCCTCATGTTTTGCCTGAGGGGCAGGTGGTGAGTTTGAACAACCGCCCTTGTTGCTCAATCTGTGCTTAACAGCCCAGTGCTGCTTCTATACCAAATTGGGAGGTTTTTATTTTAAAAGTGTCATAATTTAATTTCGATGTTTTGTGTGAATTGAGACTCAAGGTGTAGCACTATAGGATAACCACTGGACCTCAGGGTTGGTTTTAACCACAAGTTGAGCAGTTTAAACTCACCAGTCACTCCTCAGAAATACCATATAGGGTAACAATGAGTTGGAACCAACTCAACAGCACTTAACAATAACAACAACATAGTGGATTGGATGAAGGTTTACAAAGACCAGTTTTTCAACAGTTCATACCCATTTTGTTTCATATCACTGACTGGAATCCTCACAATGTAACATCTCTTATCCCACTTCCTGTCTGTGTTTCCCTTCTTCCTTTTCTCCTAACCCTTCTGAACTTCATCCTTGGGTAAATGTTGTCCTTTGGATCTCAAATGGTAGATTATTCCAAGGTATGTGTATCTCATTAGTGTTGTCCCTCTTGTAGATCTATTGTTTGGCTGAAAATTGAGACATGGGAATGAGTTCATTTCTAGGACTGAAGGACAACTAAGGACCATAGTCTCTGGGGGTCCATCAGTTTCTAGTCCAGCAGTAAGGTTGGTCTTTTTTATGAGTTCGAGTTTGGTTGAGAGGGGTTTTAAAAAATTTTCCTTGGGTTTTATGAACTTGGGCTAGGGCCCTCCCTTAACTGGAGCTCTCAAAAAAGTTAGCCTTTTTGGTGTGTGACTCTAATAACCGAAATGTTAACTCAATTAGGAAAGGAGGTTACTCTTCATATTATATTAACTTGGAACTTAGAAAGGATAGTTCTGAGTATCTGTTTAGAGATCTTAACCCACTGCCATATTCTGACCAAATTAAAAATATAATTCCCCATTAGCCGTATTTCCCCACACTTACAGGTGGTGTCTCCACTATAGAGTTATGATGTTTCTTAAACTTCTTTGGACTTATCTCAGATGCTTATGTGTAAATTTGCAAGTATTCATTTAATGCTATGCAAAGGTGCTGATGTTTTTCTATTTGTCTAGTCAGACAATTTAAATTCCTACTTTCTGACTCCAATGCCCAATGCCTTTTCCATTACTCTACATCTGCCTCCACACCAAGCATATACTCTGTGGAGAGTTTCAGATTGCATGTCTGCCAAATCTCACTTGCAAATCTGTTTTCAACTCATCCTCTTCTCTAAATTGTTCAGTATTTGGGAGTTTTAGAGTTAAAACCTCCATATTCCAAATTGCATATCCTTTGTGGTACTTGATAGTTCTTTCTTCTTTTATGGGTTTGAATTTACTTAACTTTTTCAGTGTCTTATGGAGCATGTGGCTCTTTGTAGAATGATATTCTAAGCAGGACCGCAAGTTACGGATCACTTTGGCTAGAGTATAGGACAGCAACTTCCTGAAATCATCTGAAGTTCTGGAGGAGAATGCAGAGGCATATTGATTTTGCTCTCTGTGGCTTTTTAAAGAGCTGTTAACAAAAAGAAATGCTTCAAGAAAACCAGTGGGGAAAGAGAAAACGACCCACTAGACCTTCTTAAGAGGGAAAAGCTCACAGGTAGCAAGACTAAAATGGTGGCTAGCATGGACTTTATGCTTTTTTGGAGATCAAGAGATGAGGGAGTAAGATAAGTATTGTCAAGGCTTTTGAGGGTATCAGATGACTGTTGTTATTAAAGCCTCTGCAAAATTTACATTGGAGTTTGTGCAAATAGAGACGTGTTAGACAGTCTAGAAGATTTTCTTGTTTTTAAAGCTTTTATTGTGAATTGAGTGATAGTTTACATGGGAGAACATTGGTTGTATACTCATCCTATTGTATTTGTTTCCTTGCAATGATTACAATCCCCTCCATGCCTCATCATTCAACAGTATTTCCCTCTGTTTTTGTGTGTGTGTTTTATGTATACAAAACACTCAAGAATATATAATCATTTAAACAACCCAAGAGCACATTACACAAGCCTGCCTCCTGGTCACCAACACACAGCCTTTCTCTTTCCAAGCTGTCCTCAGCTGCTCTCTCTCACCATGTCCTCATCTCTGCCTCCAACTCTGGTGTCACTGCTTCTCTGGATAGGGTCCCACATTCTGCTCATGCTCTTCTCCCTTGATGGTCCTAGGGTCCTCTGCTCCTGGAATGTTGAATTAACTATACCCCCCTTTATGTTACAAAACTTCTACCTTTATGGTTGTGATGATTGTAATTAGTCATGATAATAATTACTCACTATTGAATCATAAGAATCTTATCCCCATCTCCTTTCATCAGACCCATCTAGACAAGATGAACACTAGTCAGTGAAGATTCT
The DNA here is from genome assembly GCF_000296735.1 of Chrysochloris asiatica. Classification (NCBI taxonomy): domain Eukaryota; kingdom Metazoa; phylum Chordata; class Mammalia; order Afrosoricida; family Chrysochloridae; genus Chrysochloris; species Chrysochloris asiatica. Next base: position 7,499,228 of record NW_006408655.1, read on the forward strand.
ACCTTGCCCCGGCACACTCTGAAACTAAAGTCCCCTTGAAAACTTGTAAGCCAGTCACTTCATGCCTTTATTGTTGTTGTTGTTAGGTGCCATCGAGTCGGTACTGACTCATAGCAAACTTATGCACAGCAGAAAGAAACACTGCCTGATCCTGGGCCAACCTCACCACTGTTGCCACGTTTGAGTCCATCAATGCTGCCACTTAGCTAATCCATCTCATTGGGGGTCTTCCTCTTTTTCTCTGACCCTCTACCTTATCAAACTTGATATCCTTCTACAGTGATGCCTTTATAGCCCTCCCATTTTAGGTAACCAATGTCTAAGTTGCCCATCCCTATCAACCCTGTGTACAGAGGGGATAAGTTTGATACTTGATGTAAAGATTCCTTCCCTCTCAGTTGATATTTTGAGCTACTACATCCATAAGCATAGGTCAAGCTCATCAAATTGTAGCAATTTACACTTGTTTCCTTTATCAAATTTATCATCCTCTAGTTGAGTTCTGTTCATCAAGTCTTCGATGCTAGGTCAAATAGGTACTATTTGGGTGTTCTTGTGCATCTCCCCTCATTTCATATCCACTGGATGCAGAAGGTTTTTATTATAATATTCTACTCACTGCTAAGGAACTCTGGTAGTGTAGTGGTTATGAATTGGACTGTTAACCTCAAGGTCAGGAGTTTGAAACCACCAGATGTTCCGTAGGAGAAAGATCAGGCTTTCAGCTCCCATAAAGATTTACAGCCTCAGAAACCCTATGTAGGGTCACTATGAGTCGAAACCAACTCCACAGCACCTCCCCCCACCCCCACTGCTATCAAGTCGATTCTGACTCACAGCAACACTGCATGGAGCTTCTGAGGCTGTAAAGCTTTACAAGAGCAGAAAGCTTCATCTTTCTCCTGCAGAGCAGCCAGGAAGTTTGAACTATCAACCTTGCAGTTAACAGTTCAGTGCTAATACTACAGTACAGGGCTCCTTAAACTATTCTAAGTAGGAGCTAATATTCTTGTGGTCCAAAAATGGTTACATCAAATACACATTTAAGTTAATTAAGTAAATTTAAGTTAGGGGCGGCGGGGAACTGTACCTCAGTAAAAACAAAATTCACAATTATAGAATTGCATTGTTTGGTTTTAGCTATACACATGAAACACATGCTAAGGCTGGATTCTGAATGCTTTACAAGTTTGTGGGTACTGTTGAATCGAAATACCATACAGTACTGCTCCAATCTCACAGTCATTGCTATGCTTGAGACCATTGCTGCTGCCATTGAGGGTTTTCCTTTTTTTCCCTGACCTTCCACCTTACCAAATATGATGTCCTTCTCCAGGGACTGGTCCCTTCTGATAATGTCTCAAGTATGAGAGACAAAGTCTGGCCATCCCCGGTTCTAAGGAACATTCTGATTGTACTTCCAAAACGTTTGTTTGTTTTTCTGGCAGTCCATATTCTCCTCCAACACCATAACTCAAATGCATCAATGCTTTCCAAGAACCATATGAAAAAGGTGTCATTATTATTGTTACTTCAGAGAAAATGAGTTTTAGAGAATATAAATCTTTAGTCTGAGGTTATAGAACTGGAAGCAGGTGGGTAGGGAGATTGAGACCAGTTTCTTTTGCCTTTTAACTACTCTATACTGCCTTCTTCACTCAAAAAGTATGTTTGACTATCTATTAGGTACCAGGTACTTGTCTAATAAAAGGTCTCCTTATAGGAACAAAAGGGAAAAAGTTAAGTAGCAGCCATAAGGTTTAAATCCCAAGAACTTCGGTATACTTTATGCAGTCACTATAATTTACTTATATAATTTGAGTGATCTTTATAGTGATTTAGATAAAAATAAACTTTTTAAGTAAAGTTATGAAAGCTTCCCTGTTTTTTAAAAAATAGAACACATTTCTGGGTAAATGCTCAAAAGAATTTCTAAGTTTTCTTTTCAATCAATTTTGCTATTTTAATCAAGTGTGCTGTTAGAAAAATTTATACTCCACTGCAGCTAAAGATAAATGATCATCTTTAAATTTACCATTGACTGGATTATATTTTCCAAAATAATTATTCAGGCATCTTAAAGAAAAACAGTAGTAACAACTATTTTCACTCAAATAATGGTGTCATATTATTCCAATATACTCTTCTATTATTATATTTGACTAGAATGATTATTTTTAAATTTGCATACTATAAAACTATGCCTGAGATTCTGGTGACATTTCTATGTAACATTAAAAAACAAAAACAAAAAAAACCCCACCTATCTTAAGCATCATCTTTTAATATGTTCAAGTCTAACCAAGTCTTTCTCTTTACACTATTTTCTAAAGCTTTAATAAAATAAAGGGAAGCTAAATGAAAAATACAGATTGTCCTTATACCATTTATGTTAATGAACAGATTCTTAAGTTTTAGCTAAATACAGCTTTAACTCTGTTATTTTATGACATATGCTTCCCCCCCCCTCAGTGCCTGACAGGGTGTCTGCCTGTAAAATGATTTGTCTATAGTCACTTCTGATTTTAATATAACAGATTATCATTACTTAGTCTTACCCATTAGTCATCATGGAATGTCACAGGCTCAACAGACAAACAAATATTGATCTTAGCAACCTTTAGACACAGAGAATAAAGGATAACTGAATTTAAAATTAATTTTAAAGTATGAGGCTCTTTTAGTTTCTAAATACACTATGATCATTGGTTAAAATAACTCACAAGCATTTGTATTTTAGGTTTTTATTTATGCAACTTGTTAAAAATTGTTTAATGAAAAACTACATAAAAACATATATAGTAGAATATTATTTTCCTTGTATTCTAACTAGCAAAGGCAAATAAATATTTCCAGTATCTACTGTTGGAAGAAAGAAGTTTATAAAACAAAGCATGTGTCATTTTAAATACCATTGATATTATAAAACTATTCTTCATTTGAATTTACATATACTTTAATTAAGTAATTATTTTAGTTAAAATAAAAGTTTTCTCATATATCTGTTGACTACTCACTTATATAATACCCAAACCCCATTGTTATCGAGTTAATTCCGACTCATAGAAACCCTGTCTAAGGTTTCTGAAACTATAAATCTTTTCTGAAGCAGAAAGCTTCAACTTTCTCTTGCAGAACAGCAGATGGGTTTGAACTGCTGACCTTGTGGTTAGCAGTCTAATTCTCATTGTACAGAACCACCAGGTCTGCTTTTATAAATATCAAATTTAAATTTTTTTCACTCTTATTTAAATTTTTCTTTCACTCTTAAATTTTAAGAAACGTATATGAAATTCAGTTTTCCTAGGCCTCATTCGCAACTCACAATAAATGTAGATTTATTTTATCTACATTATTATTCTATACCAAATTTCTCCTTTTTTCTTAAATAATTTATATAGCACTTCAGGTTAAGTAAGTTGAAAATTATCTGATTAATTTTTGTTTAAAATATTATTGATCTAGATGATCTAGGCCTATTTTCATTAGCACAAACTAAGAAAGAAATGGAGTAATTACCCAGACATTAATAACTCAGTTCCAGTTTCTCATTACATGGACTAAATTAAAGACAAAAACACACCCTACACATTTTGCCCTACTGCTAGTTATTTTACTACATCAAAAATATTTTTAAAACTTTCCCCTAATCCCGTTCCATAAAATACAGATTAAAATGCTTACATAAAGAAATACAATTTTGAAACTAACATTCTAAAGAATTACAACTATGTTTATGTTTTGACCTTAATACAACAATCAAACAAAAACCTAGGGAGAAAAAAATGAATCTGTGGGAAAACACACAACGGGAATTTAAAAAATCTATTTCCTAGGTGGTTGTTTCCCTGCTTTCTTCTCTTTCCTTGCCCAATTCCCCCCATCCACCATCGCCACCTGCTTGCTTTCTCTTTAGAAATATACTGACATTCTGAAGGATACAGATGGAAGAATTCGATGTATTTGTAACTTTGTTTCAACATATCAACACTGAAATTTCATCCTCTTATGTAGCTAAAACTATATCTGATATCAGATTAATGAAGTAGGAAACCAAAGAAGTTATCTTTCTAAGTACAGATAAATCAACCTATTAAGGGAAACTGTGTTTATTAGTGTCTAAACTGACAATTTGACAGATTTTATTAGATGATTAGCCAGCACCTAATTTTCATATCACTTGACTGATAGAGTAGATATAAATTATGTGATTTAAAGAGTAAAATTGCTTTTTTACAATCCATAGGAAAGGAAGTAAATTGTAATAATTTCAATAACTGACTGAATGTAAAGGCAAACTGCTGGGGTTTTTTTAGCTTATGTAAAGAAAGTCTAAGACACATAATTCAACCCATTCTTTTCTTATTAAACACAATATGGAGTATGATTGCTTTCTTTCAAGTTTCTAATTGTCTTACCTTTAAATTAAAATTTGCCTTAATTCTTTGCCAAACTGCATGTTTATTTTCATTTCCTTTTTTAAAATGAATTCCTCATTTCATTCTCATTGGAGACTTCACAATTTTAGTCTGTACAATTTAGATATTCCCATGTAACATGAATTGCTTTGCTTCAAAATAAGAGATCAAACTTCCTGAAGAAAAACTCAAGATTCAGTATGTTATAGTGAATCAATAAAGAGTAGACATGATTCTTATATGCACAAAATATATATTTTTAACTAAGATTGATCAGCTGCAAAGATGTGATATTAAAAATTATACTTTGACTCTTAAGAATATTCCTTTAATGTTAGAATTATCTTTTTCGGACTCAAGTAGCTAATAAAATCATAACTTCGAACTCATGATAGCTCCCAAAATTCAAGTGTGTTCTCCTTGCCAATATCTTGACTATAGAATTTCCTGTTTGCAAACTTTAACAAAATCAGTTTCCTAACTTCAGGAAATACTTTGAGATTTAAAAAGCTGAATTTCCTGGTAGTATGATAAATTGACCTTTCAAAATTTAGATGAAAAATATGTAGTTTTACTTATTGTTACATTATATTTTCAAGTTTATAGTTGATATCTGTCATACTATATACTATATGAAAAATAAAACAAGTTAAATAGTATTAAGTGATGAAAATACTACTTAAATAGAAATATCACCATTAATTCTGTTTAAAATACATTTTTTGAAGAGAAATCCAAAACATGCTTGCAAAACTCTAAGTTTTAGAGAACATTGTATCACTGATTTTCATCATGTGATTTATTTCTTTAATGTACCTAGCATTTCATGTTAAGGCACTAACTCCATTGAAATACATTTGGATTTTATTTCAAAATCCATCGATAATGGGAACTAGAATATTCTATGTGAAGAAAAAGTTTATGTCACCCTAGATTAATTATCGTAGCAATGACTACTTAGAAATTATTAGGAATTCATGTATATGTTTCATTTAAAAACAAAAGCTTTTTTTTTTTTTTTTTGCTCTTTTTGAATATTTAATTTATTCTTTTTGGTTTCATTTGAAACCACTGAGTTCTGAGATCCTGAATGTGCAAAAACTTGAATGTTCAAATTTCAAGTCCCAATCTATGCCCTACCAAATTAAGATATTTAACAAAATAAAAGAAGAATGCTATAAGCTTTATAAACTTCCCTGAAGTGTTTTTTAAATTTATACTCTCAAATGTCAGTTAAGTATTTTCCCAACTATCATTAAACTAGCTTAAAAACAGTAAGTTTTAGTATCCTTAAGAAGTACCCCAAGTCTTTAGGATCACTAACCATCAAATAATTAGAAACGGAATAACGAGGGAATGGTTTCTTAAGTATAGTTTTAAATTTTCCGTTATTTAGAAAATTAGCAGGTATTTCATGGGTAGGGATGATATAGAACTCTTCTAGAATATGTAGGATGTTTGTGAAAGTTCAAACTTCTAGATCATTGGCAGTTAAACATATTGGTTTTACCCTTGGATGTTCAATTAATTCTTGTATCTAAAAGAATACTTTTCTGCAGTGTTCTTTGCAAAAAAGCAAAAGTACTTATACAATCTAAAAAGAATATTAGAAAAAAAATTAATTCCAAAACTAGCAGATACAACAATGAGGCAGGCCTTTGGGAAAAGTTGATCACATAGATCCTCTCATAGCACCAGTTTATTTTATTGTAATCACAGTGTAGGGGCCAACATTAAACTAGTTTTTAAAAAAGTTTAACTAGCTCAAAAGATGTAGCACATTTGGAAACATTTTAGCACATTATTTTAAATGATACTGTATCACTCTTCAAAAAATTTATAGATTAAAAATTATAAGCACTATATACCTTAATATTTACAGTTTAGAGTGCAAGATATATTTTTAACATGAAGACACAATATACTTTGTTATATTGTTGCACGTAATTGTTCTTTTAAGAGACTCTTTGAGGCCAACTTTAGTCTATTGACTTTAAGCCTGAAGAATTTTGTTACAATTTAGTGAAAGTTCCAATGTTGGTTTACAATGATCAAAGTAAAATTTTAAAGTAGTATTTTTTACTACTTTTGGAGTATATATATATATATATACAGTTTTTCTAACAACATAAAATGCATAGATTCTATTCTTGCAATATAGAGAGTCTACATCTGGGTAATAGTATCTTTTCATGATCACACTTCTATGTATTTCAATGGCTTGCCAAATACACACATGTTCTACATTTAAACAAATAGTTAATCCTGTGACTCCTTCAAAAAAAGGTGAAATCAATATACCTAAAGGAGCTCTGGTAGTGTAGTGGTTACCAGTCGGGCTGCCAACTGCAAGGTCAGAAGTTCGACATAACCAGTGGTTCCACAGGAGAATGATGAAAAGTTCTGCTCCCATAAAGATTTACAGCCTCGGAAACCCTGTAACAGGGTCACTATGAGTCAGAACCGACTCCACGGTACTTAACAACAACAACATATTAGAAAAAGTTTTTCTAGCATGAGGAAACATTATGACTACAATTTTTGTGTGAGCTGGAAATTTACCCATCACTTGGGCCTAACACTTGAATGTATTTAGACAGAAGAGGACAAATACTCCACCAGAAAGTACTTATATATGTGCAAGACAGTAACATGACAGCTATGATGGAAATCATCCTTTTGAATTTTCCAACTTTCATGACTACAAACTCACAACCATTTAATTTCCTCTTTTAAAATAATAGTTTAAACTCCATGTTCATACATTAATGTTTTCTTTTTAAACACACTAAAGTGAGTATGATTAGAATTATCAATTCACATTCTACACACCATTAATAAGTTTTATGCTGGGACATAAGATGTATGTATAATAAACATAATAAGCTTAGGTGTTGATACTGTTTTAACATTTATACAACTCTGTTAACTATTCTTTATGTAAATCAGGTATCTTGAAAGTTTTCAATTTACATTTTAGGACAGATGAGAAACATTGAGACTGGAAAGAAATTGAGAGGTGGGAATAAAAGACGAAAATTAATAGGTGTTTGTTTCATAAACACTATACTGATTTTATATTCTCACGGTGAAGAACTAATTCACATGACTTTAAAAGCCTTCAACCTGTTACTGATTCTAAATTACTCCATTTGTGCTCAGTTGTTGTGAAATGAAATACTCCCTTGTATTGGTGCAAGGTTAAATGTTGATTGTATTCATTAAAACACTTTCCTTTTTTCTAAGGAAAGAATGGTTCATATTGCGTTTTAAACAATCGCTCCTGAAGACTAAAATACTTTGTTAGTTCCTTATCCCTCCCCTCCACGCTTCAAAACCTTTTTTTCCCCTTACTTTATAAGTTTAAAATATTTAACAAATAACTCCTTTGCGTTTTTGTCTTTTAATGAATCACTATTGTTCTCCAGGCCAGACTTCATAGAAATGTAAACTTTATACTGTATTTGAATCCTTAAAATTATTAGCATTCGAAACAGAAATTCACTTCTAAAAGACCTTGCCATTCCCAACTACATTTTACTTCGAAAACTGTCTAATATAAATGTATTTTATGAAGGTTTTATTTCGTAATTGAAACTGGACCCATAGATACAGTGAGTACAGTAACACAACATTTGTATAGGTTTGCTTTTGAAAGACATTTGCAGCAGCAGATATGTTTTAATGGTCCTGTCAAATACGTTTATGAAGTTTATTAATCCTCCCAATTGCTCAAGTATATATACAGTACGTACACACACGATACACACACACACACACACACACACACACGCAGGAAAGAATCAATCGCTGTACTCCAAAAATGACAAGGAAAAAGAAAATAATATAATCATATTTCTACTGCCTCACTCATAAAAAAGCAGTGTTGTGGAGTTAAATTGGTGAGTTTAAATAAACAAAAACAAAACCCCAGTTGCCTTAACTAGGAGCTTCCCGCAAGGTTTCCTTCTGAGTGAGGAGCAGGGAGGGCATGGTTTGAGCTGGGAGCTGGGGGATGGGAATCCCGACACGATGGACCACAGGTCAAGGGGGTCTTTTAGGGAATTCTCTCGTGTAGACTGGCAGGAGCTGGTGACAACGCAAGGTGAGCACAGAGTAGAAGAGAAAGCAGCGAGCACGTTCACAAAGCGTCCGGGCCGCCCTTCTTGCTGAGGCACTGCCGCTCTAGGGGCCGGCGTGGGAGGGCTGGACGGAAGCGCGGCGGGCGGCGGGCGGCCGGGGTCCCGGGGTGCGGGGCGGGGAGGCAGACAGGCGGGGAGGCCCCAGGCGGGGAGGCCCGCAGTCTGAGCTGCCGCTTGGAGCCGCGTGCGCGCGCGGCCCCATCAGCTGGGCGCGCGGCGCGTGTCACGTGGTGAGCGTGTCGAAGGTCACGGCGCGCTCACAATGGAGCTCTCGGAGTATGTGCAGAAAGGCGTCCAGATGCTGGCGGATCCCAGCAGCTTCGACCCCAACGCCTTCACGCTTCTCCTCCGGGCGGCTTTCCAGAGCCTGCTGGACGCCCAGGCGGACGAGGCCGTGTTAGGTAAGCCGCTCAGCTCTGAGCTGGATCGGCCTGGGTGGAGGGGCGCTCGGAGAAGAGGAGCGAATCGAGAGAGAGAGAGAGAGACCGAGAGAGAGGGGGAAAGCCCCGGGAAGAGGAAGTCTCCGGGCTTTGCCCTTCGCTCCGGACAGAGTGTGGGGCTGAGGCTCTGCCAGGACCCCACAGCGCGGGTCCTGGGCATTGTTTGGACCCCAGTTGGCACCTGCACATAGCCAGCTACACGTTCTTGGCCTGATTTCGCCTCCCAGTCTCTTTGTTCCTTTGTAAAGCCCGATTGAAGTCTTATTTGTGGCCTAAACATGTATTTTCAGCCTGGTCAGAAGCAGCGTCTGTTTTGACACTTGGACTTCATCAGGGGAGCTCCCAGCAATTCAGGCTTCCAGTACTAGGCTGGCAAGGGCTTAAAAGAGTGTGTTTCCAACGCAATTACTAGGTCAAATCGTGTTGACATTTTTCCAACTTAAAGAATACCTCAAGTTCCCATGATCGCTGCAACACTTTATTTCAGTATGTTTTACATAGGCTCTACGCCTGGAATCTTAAAATTTAATACATTATACTTAGTTCCGCACCAATTACCAGGAGGCGAAGTCTCTTTTAAGTGGTCGGATCAGTGATTGCGGAGTGTATTGTCAGTAGGTATTAAAAACATTTTAAAAAAGATCGCTTTTAGATAATTTTCTTAAATATAAATATCCCAACAGTTCTTTCTTTAGTTTCACGAACTAAGCACTTGTACAAAAAGTATGAAAGTGGAAGCTGTCAAACGAAAATAGTAACCACCACCTGGGTTAGTCTCAAAAAAGGATAGCTGTCAAAACCTGAAAATATTTATATGATTTTCAAAATTGTATTTTATATTCTGAATTTGTACTCTCCCCTCTCTTAATGCATTAATGTCCATGGAGCCAGTTACCCCCAAACTGATCAATTTGTTCTAGTGAAAGTTTGTTCATTCTGAAATTTACATCACATGAAGTATTTGTCTCCTTGTTTTTCCCTTGAATTTACTCCATCCATTGTTACTCCATCCACTGTTTTGTTATTTTTTTCCTTGGTAACTATAGGATATGTATATTTTTAAAAGTAAAATAATTAAGGCAAAATAACAAAAGGTAATTGAAAACAGAAAACATAACTATTGATGTTCTTTTGCTTTGCAGTTGACTTTCTCAGGGCATTTGTTTAAAATTAAATCCTTACAGTTGAACTTTTTGTCATTTGTTAAAGGTTAAAATAAAATGCATGTTTTTAGAAACATGACTGAATAGTTTATTATCACAAGCATCACTGGGAATTAATTTGTTTTAGATCATCCAGACTTGAAACATATCGACCCAGTAATATTAAAACATTGTCATGCAGCAGCTGCAACTTGTATACTGGAAGCAGGAAAGCAAAGAGTTGACAAATCAACGCTAAGGTACAGGATTTATTTAAGTACCCATTTATTTTCAAATAGTACCTTTATGATTCCAATTTCATTTTCTAAAATAGAGACTAATTACACTTTATTTTTCTCTCTCTAGCACTTATCTAGAAGACTGTAAATTTGACAGAGAGCGAATAGAACTGTTTTGTACGGAATATCAGGTTACTAAAACTTATTAAAAAACTAACAGTTACTATTTTTCTCCTATTCGTTTTGCAAAATTATGTTTGCTTTTCTTGCCTTTTTCTTCCCCCCAGACTAATAAGAATTCCCTTGAAATCCTACTGGGAAGGTAGGTACTATATATATGGTGTCAAGCTGAGTCACTTTTCACTTGCAGGTATGAATGGAGAGTGCTGGTGTGAAACAAAACAGGGTAAAAACTAGGTTATTGACCAAAAGAAAAGGGGCCAAAGGGCGAGTGAAACAATTGAAGCTAATGTTTTTAAAGATAAAGTTTATTGAGATAATTTATTAAATACTTTTTTACTATTCAGAGCTTGAAAATAAAGTTTAACAATGTTTCGATTCAGATGGTTTAAAATAGTGGAAGTGGGGAGGTAGAGGTCATTGTTAGTAAAGATAGTGAAAGTTTTTATATAGATAATACAAAAGTGTTATTGTATCTTTTAGTATAGGCAGATCTCTTCCTCATATAACTGATGTTTCTTGGCGATTGGAATACCAGATAAAGGTAACATTTAACAAACTGCTCCCTTGGGGGATTAAGGATTTTTTTTTTTCATAAAAAAAAAAAATAAAGACTGATATGTATATGTTGTGTTGTAGACAAATCAACTTCATAAGATGTACAGACCTGCATATTTGGTGACCTTAAATGTAGAGGTATTTATACATAAAATTGTGTCTAAAAATTGAATGTGTAGCAAAAGTTAAAATTCATTTCATTTAAATAAACATTTTTTTTTTCTTCTTCCCTAGAACACTGATTCGGGATCCCACCCAGAGATTAGTTTTAGTTGCAACATGGAACAATTACAGGTATAGATAGCATTAGGGTCAGTGAATATGCCTATGTTTTTGTAGATGTTTAGTTGAGAATTATGCTTTTGGAAAGCTTAAAAGAAAAGCAATGTGGTAGTTTATCAGCAGATAGTGGAGACTAGATTAAGGATTTAGTAAGAAGGGAGCTTTCAAAGCAATATTTTAACTTAGATTTCACTTTGGAAACCGAGGTATTATTCATTGAAAACTGGCTTATGTTTACAGTCCCCTCCAATTAATATAAACTTATGAACTGTTGTTAATTATAAACTACTGAGGTATACATTTTTTTTCTGTTTAAGATGAGTTGATCTAATAGGAAAAAGCAGAATTAAGAGCATGGCTTTGGAATGGTCTTCTTTGCTTTCAGAAATTGAATTAAACTTTCAAAAAGGGATTTTTAAAATGACTTCTTGTAAAAGGAGAACTATACATTTAATTCTAATGCAGTTAAAATGAACAATTCAAGATTAGCAAAATTTAGAACTACATTTGATTAATGGCATGACAATTTATTTCTTAACACTTAAAAAATGTAGATTACTTGAAATGTTGATGAAATTGAATTTTTTCAAAGGTGTCTCTTACAAAATCATTTTATCTTTTTAGAAACTTGTAGCAAATACATAGAATGCAACCTTTGTTAGATAACTTGGAAATATTAATTTAGAAATACCTTCCCTGTTAAGAGGAGCCAGTAGAAATCTTGTTTCAGTCTGAGGGATTTAAAGATGTTACAGAAGTTCTTTAAAATATTTGACCTATAATGGTTTGTTTAAAGGTTAAAAATGTGATGACTTTTAAAGTTGCTTAGAGTGCCTCCTGACTTTTTTTGTGCATCTTTCTGAAACTTGGGTGGTACTTCCTTGTCTTACCTTAACGTTGCATTATATATATTTTATAGGATTTGGTGGGGAAACTTAAAGATGCTTCGAAAGGCCTGGAAAGAGCAACTCAATTGTGACTTGGGAAAGTTAGTTAGTCTGTTCGGGTCTAAAGAATAGAAGCACCTTGTCTTCAGTGGAACCCGTCGTAATTCTGGGAACTGAATGTCTTTGAACAGTTTTCTTCTTGTATTCATGCTCTTCATCAATTTTGACACTTTATTTTCTACTCTTGTAAAAAAGTTAAGAAAATATTGCCAGGTTGAATATTGGAATCATCTTTAACTGTACATTTTCCCCATGTTGATCTTTTTCGAGTTTTTGAGGCAAGTAGCCACTGTTAAGTATTTCATTCTGAATAAATAAGATGTTCCATAGACACAGGCACGGTATATTTTGTTTGGATTTGAGTTTGTGTTTATTACTTGGTGTGAATACATACGATTAGCGTTATACTTTAAAAGATCCCCATTTCTCTATTAAAGTGGAAGACAGTAGGAAAGAATAAAATATTCGGGGTTGATTGAAGAGTCCCAGTTTCGGGCTGCGGGGTTCCCTGAGGCTCCTAGGCGGGAGCCAGCTCACCCCGTTACCTGCGCCGGAAGACCAGCTCTTGCCCGACCTGCGGCCGCTGAACTCCCGAGGCCACCCTAGGCTTCCCAGGCCCAGGCCAATCCCTGCTTCTGCCGCCCGGCGCCCGACCCCCAAGCGTGAGCCCCTGGCTGGTGGGAGCCACTGCTCTGCCCGCGTGTGCCCCGCCTTAGCCGCCAGCGGGCGGGGGGCAGGGGGGCGCTGTTGTTTCCCCGAGCCCAACCCGGAGCAGGTTCCGAACCTACGTCGCAGCGCCGGATGAGTGGCAGCCCAAAAAGACTAGAAGGCCGGCGGGGGGTGGGGGGTTGTGGGCGATGGATGTGAGCGATCCTCACGGGAGTCGTTAGACGCTTTCGCTCTGGGTGGAGGCGGGCAGCTGAAAGAATAACGGGGGTGTAAGAAGGGTAGGGTGAACTGCGTGCGGGGGCCGGAGCGATGCCCGCGCCGAGCAGGGTGGCGCGTGTGGCGCTGTGGAGAAATGTTTCCCCGCAGTCGCGCCAGCGCCGCCTCTACCGCGCTAAGCGAATGGGAGGGGGCTGGGTCGCCCTGCGCTGAGGGAAGGGGGCGGCCGCGGGCCCGACTACACCGACACTAATTCCCAGGCCGCCCTTAAGGAATGAGGGGAGCACGTGACCTGGTGGGGGGGCGGCGGGGGGAGGGGGCGGGCGGACTCTGAGCCATTTTGGAGCCGGTGTCAGTTTCCACTCTGCCTTCAGCGGTGCATTTTTTTTTCCACTCTCCCCTCCCCCTCCTCATCCTTCCTCCCCTCCCCCCGCCTCTCCACACGCACACACACGGTGTCCCCCCTTCTTTCTCCACCCCCCCAGCAGCTATGAAATAATAATCGTAGTATTAAAGGCAGAGATCGGGGCGAGACAATGGGGATGTTGGCGTGGGAGCCCCGATCCGGATTAGAAACACCTCCCAGCCCCGCAGAATAATACTGATCGCGCCCCCTCCGCACACTCCCTCCCCCGAGTGCGGAGCAAAAGGAGGAGGAGGCGGCCGAGAAGGAGGAGGAGGAGGAGGCCCAGGAGGAGGAGGCGTTGGAGGCCGAGGAGGAGGAGGAGGAGGAGGAGGAGGCCGAGGAGGAGGAGGAGGCCGAGGCGGAGAAGGAGGAGGAGGCCGGGCTCGGGAGCCAGCATGAGCTGAGCGCGGCGGCCGAGGCTCCTCTCGGCTGCGCTCGTTGCCCATTGACAGCGGCGTCTGCAGCTCGCTTCAAGATGGCCGCTTGGCTCACATTCATTTTCTGCTGAACGACTTTTAACTTTCATTGTCTTTTCCGCCCGCTTCGATCGCCTCTCGCCGGCTGCTTTTTCCGGGTACGTAGGAGGCGAGGCTCCTCCGGGACGGGGACGGAGGGCGGCGGGGGCCGCGCGGGGCTCGGGCCG
>NW_006408655.1:7513748-7554648 GCF_000296735.1 Chrysochloris asiatica
TCGCCGCCAGTCGGGCTCGGCGCCGCTCCAGCCGCCGCCGCCCGCTCCAGTCCCGGACGCGCCGCGGCACCACGTTTTAGTTCCTTTCTCCCCCGAGCGCCCCTCGACACCCTCGCGACGCACATGGCCCCCGAGAAGAACACTTCTATTTCCAGTCTCTGCAGCTCTCCCGGCCACAGCGCCCTTTGTTGAGAGGTAGATTTTGATAAAACGGGGACGGGTTCCTGAAATCGGGAGCTGCTTGGGTCAAGTGGTTTCCCTCCTCTCCCGAAGAAAGGGCTCTTGAGGGGTTTAAACATCCAGAGAACGCCCCCATTTTATAGGGACGGGTTACGTGGGGTGCAGGGATCCTATTAAGGTGGATGTTAGACTGGAGAGAACCCAAACAAAAATGTTATTAACTTAAGTTGGAGGAACACTTGTGTGAAATTGGATGGCTTGTAAGATGGCGGTTCCCAGTTGTTTCCAAGATCTCCTGCATTTGTGTGTAAAGTGGTAAACTTTTCAAGGTAGTATTTGTTGGGTGTCTTGGATAAGTTCTTTAAACGTCACTTGGGATGTACTCATTGGGAAGTGGACATTTCAAATTTGGAGCTTTTTTTGGATTGAAGATGGTGACTGGACGTTAGTCTTGGATAAGATTTCCTCTTTCTCTTTTCTTTTTCTTTATTTTTCTCTAGGAAACTACCATTTTTTTTATCAACCTCACCTATGAGTTGCAGTTAGAATCATGACTTAATTTCGCTACGTTTTGTAGGTTTTGCTAAATGTTACCATAGGTGATGTGGCAAAGGATGCTTTGGAAAAAGCACTAAGAAGTTGATTACATGTGTTTACGTAGTCTTTGGGGCTTGACAGCGATATAGCATAGTCTTTTTACCAGAGATTTACAGTTAATAATTGGAAGTAAACAAGTAGAGAGACTTTGATCATTCCCAATTGCAATAAAAGGATTTAGTGGGCTTAGTGGTCATAGTTCAATATTTGGAAGAGAAGCATGTATTAACCCCTTCCCTCAAAGTAGGAGAAATTCCAAGCATTTTTATCCAAATCCAAGTAAGCGTACGTTGGTGGTACCCAGAATGTTATGGGTAATTAAGATTATATTTTACAGGACTCATAACACCAAAGTTTTGCAAATATAATGAGCTCTACTAAAGACTTGATCCTAAAGGATATAAAGTGTTGGTCCCACATTTACCAAGTTATGAGACTACATATTAACATTTGAGTTTTGAGTTTTATTTCAAGTAGGTTCTTAGAAATCTCTAAGAAGTTGATTTTATGAGCAGAATAACACTTTTTTTTAACTTGAGTTTACTCCCATACATCTGCCCTGTAAATACAATGAAACATGCTTGAGAAAACCTACCTATGCAATGTACAATATCTTTAAATCCATGTCACTATAGATACACATATACACACCCTCACATATCTATAAGCTTTTGTAAGAAAATTATGCATTACATTTGGAAAATATATTACTACCCACTAAATTCTTGGGTGCATTTTAATTGCCCAAATAGGCAAAATTCTTAGGAGTCCTGTTGACCCCAATTTAGCTCATACTTGTATTGGTTGTATAAATCTGTGGGCTCAAACTGGGGTTGTGGAGTTCATTTGCATTTCTTAGATTGCTATAGTCAAGCTGATTGTTAATTTAAGAACTAGCTTCTGTTTTCCTTCATTCTGACAGTACTGGTGTTAGGCCTCCAACTAAACCTACAACCCCAACTGAGTGTGTTATAATGGCAACTTTTGAATATTGAGTATTTTTACCGTTGTATGTTTTATGCAATTTATTTGCTTAGCTGGCAGTTTCTGTTTTGGAATTTAGAAGGTTTTCATTTCTAAGGTCCAAGAGGTTGTTTCTCAAACCTTGTCAGGCATGTCAAGAAATGTTTTAGATGTCTTCATTAGATAGCTAGGACTTTCAGGATAAAAAGATAAAGAACTGATTTTTTATGTAAGTAACAAATTGTACATATTAGCATTACAAATGGTGATAGGATTGTGGTTGGATTCTACAGAACCTCAGTAGAAGAATTGTGTGAATTAAAATTTTGAAAGGATTTTGGTCAAGTATGTGTGACTTAAATATTCAAAACCAACAAGTAGACTACACTCTACTGAGATTTGAGAATTCTGTGTGTTAATATTTGTGTTTGTGTGGTATTGTAAGGTAGAGGAGAAATAAAGGTAGCTATTTTTTAGTCCCTTAAAATTTATGATCTATGGCATTTGTGTGATGTACTTTCACACACAACAGACTCTGAAGTCTTACCATCTTGCTCTATCTTTCTAGGAAAACTGTGATTTCACAAGGACCTTTTTAAGAACTTAGCAGACTGGTCTTTAAAGTTGAGTACAAGTGGATTTAAAATAGTGGTTATCTTTAGGGCCATTTCTCTACCTACAGCTGCCCTCCAACCCCACTTAGATTTATAGTCACAGAATTTTGGCGGTATTCTTTCAAACAAGTAATCCACATTAGTCATACACGAAGTTGAGGTCACTGGTTGCCATTATGGGTGTTTCATTAGAGAGACCTTTACCTTTTTATTTATTTTTAAAGTACTGTAACGCTTTTAATTTGAGCCATTAGGGTATGTTCATTGGTATTTTCTTCTTTAAAATCCCCAAGAATTAACCTGGGATGCATCCCACTGCAAGTTTCAAAAAGTTCCTAGATTTCTGTGCAAGGCAGCTTTCAGAGTTAAGACAGGTCTAGAAACATAAGTCTTACTTCAGATTCTGAAATGAATGTAGGGGTAAGAAATGTCTTTTTCAAGAATACTACAGTAATTAATTGACTTCCTTGATTGTCCGCCCAGTGTATTGTTGCTGACAGTTCCCCAAGAGTTTTCTCTATTACTTGATATCCATTGGGAATATCATTTCATCGTGTGGGGGTTTGTATAGACATCAGCCTGAGAAAATGAAATTTGTTTTTCTCTCCTATCCTAACTCCGTCTTGACAAGGTGTTGATTTAGCTTTGTGAATGGACTGGTCACATGATTCTTTACATAGTCTTACTATCTTACAGATAGACGTAGTTTTTCTTGCCTCCTGCGTAGTTTGTACAAATAAAATACAGATCCTTGCCTCTCCCCCGCTTGTAAAATAGATTTTATAGTTTTCAGCTTTCCCAAAACTTTGTATTGCTCGTTTAATGTACTGGAGAACATCTTATTAGAAAAGGAAGCATTAAAGTGGTTCAGTTCCTGATGGTTTCGGACTAAGTGCACAGTTGGCAATTTTCAGAAGATCCCTTCGTGAAATTTCTGTCCTAGTGATTGCTAACAGGAGAGACCAAATGAATCAAGATCTGAAACAAGCTTCTTGGACCAAGTCGACCTGGAGAGTCCCCCAAGAGTGTCCGAAATGGCTGCGTGTGGTTTGCATTTTTCCTCTTCCAGTCTCCGCTGAGAGCTCCGGGGAAGGGGGGAGGGTGGTTCCCCAAGCTGCCTGCCCGGTCGCCTCCAGCCACTGATCCTCATCTCCCTTTGCCTAGGGCCTCGTGGGGCCGCTCCACCCCCGCACCCCGCGGCGCCCACACCCCCTAACCCTGCGCTGGCCCCGCCCCCGCGCCGGCCCCTCCCCCGCACCCGCTGCTGCCGGGCTGCCCAGCACGCCCGGCTGCCTGCCCGCTGAGGCTCGGGGCTCGCTCTGGGCTCCGCGAGGAGTTGCAGCGGTGGCCGGATGCCAAGTGTAAGTGTAAGTTGCTATGGAAACCCTGATAGAGGCGAGTTCCGAATCCGCCACAAGACTGAGCCCTGAGCGCCGCGGGATCCGCCCCTCGCATCCCGGCCCCCAGGCGCCCTCCTCACTCAGGCCCCAGCCGCCGGAGGCTGACTCGAGGTGCTTCACTTGCGGCCTTAGCACCCAGCTCCGGAAATGCCAGGGATGCAGATAGAACAGAATTTGTTTTCCCTTTGTATCACTTAGAAACGTGCCAGGTTATGGACTGTTTGAATCGCTTAAAACAAGAACCCCTGCGTAGCTAGGGCTTGCTCTGAGATTTTTGGTTGAAGAGCCTTGTGGAAGTTTTACAATAAATTTCGAGACGTGGAATGAACACTGGTGGTTGGTATATTTGTGCGGGCACTGTGTGGCATCTGCAGTAGATTTGGGGCTGTTGGGTTTGGAGGACAAATGGGAGAAAGAGACCCGAATACTCCCAGCCCTCAGCCCCCACCCAAGGTCTTTTCGTTTCTTTCCAGGAGTGACCTGAGAGACTAGAAGTAACTTTAGTTGGATCATTTTCGCCATTTCAGTAGAATTGATTTGACTCTGATTAGTAAATTCCTTTTGTAGAAAATATTGTGGACATCCCTGCTGTACAGTGTTTAATGAGTTTAATGAATATTGCAGAGTGTATGATTGGAGATAATCATTTCTCTTACTGTGAATTATGGTTGATACTTGTGTCTTGCAGGATCTTTTGTTAAGCAAAAATGCATCGAACAACAAGAATCAAAATCACTGAGCTAAATCCTCACCTAATGTGTGTGCTTTGTGGAGGATACTTCATCGATGCCACAACCATAATAGAATGTCTACATTCCTGTAAGTACAGAGCTTGAGATTTCTCTTACATCATGTATAGTGCACATTTATGAAATTTGAAAGTATTCTAACAGCCCTTGATTATTTGGGACAAAGTAATGAGTCATTTTCTTCTCTTAGTTGCTTTTTGTTATTCTCAAGATAATGAGTTAATTTACATAAGTGGAAATACATTTGGTCATTTAACATTTTGTTATTACTAGGCTTTGGTTTCTGACACTAATTTGATTGTTTTAGCCTCAGATTCTTACAAAAATTTTGTGTTCTTACATCTAGTCTGTAAAACATGTATTGTGCGTTATCTGGAAACCAGCAAGTATTGTCCTATCTGTGATGTCCAAGTTCACAAAACCAGACCACTCCTGAATATAAGGTAGGAAAATACTTGAACTCCTTGTTTGTAATTGTTATTGGAGTTGCATAATTTAGTGAAGGTATATTTCTACCCTGTATATTTCTTCCTGCATAGAAATTTTACTTTTCAATTTTAATTCCTTCCATTAATGATAACCAACATTAAGCAGAGTGCTGTATTAAGTAAATTTAAGATTCCTTCTTTTCTTGTCCTTTAAAAACTGAATTTGTTCTCTATTTTTGCATTGTTTCATTGCATTTATGACAAGTGAATGTTTTAAAAATTCTTCCATTCACTTTTATTCATACTAGTTAACTTAGTGAATTGAAAGGCCCACTTTTGACTTAGTGGATATCACAGTATTAGTGAATATGAAATTCTTTTCTGTTGACTTAAAAGATGTTTTATATTTATAATTTCCTTACTGATGTAGTTGTAGAGTGTCAAATCTAGTAAAACACTATAGCACAAATAAAACAAATAATCTATTAAACTATCTCTATAATCTTTGATATATTTAACTGATAGTTTACCTTTCTAATTTATTCTTTTTCAGGTCAGATAAAACTCTTCAAGATATTGTATACAAATTAGTTCCAGGACTTTTCAAAAGTGAGTAAAACTTACTTAAAGAATGAAATTTAAAAGATTATTCAGTGCTTTACCTGCTGTACCAATGGTTTAAATGCTTTTTTAAATTTTCAGATGAAATGAAGAGAAGAAGGGATTTTTATGCGGCTCATCCTTCAGCTGATGGTAAATTTTTTAGACATAGGGAAGCATTTTATTTGCAGGGAGAACTAATTATCTAGTAATTAAAATTGACTTTCATCTGAAGTACCAATTTTATTCATATAGGTGTGTGTGTATGAATGTATATATATATATATATATATAATATTTATTTAAGTTGAATTTCAAAATGTCTCAATAGCTGCCAATGGCTCTAATGAAGATAGAGGAGAAGTTGCAGATGAAGATAAGAGAATTATAACTGATGATGAGATAATAAGCTTATCCATTGAATTCTTTGACCAGAACAGGTAAATTCTCTAGAAAATACATTTTATGCTAATATATTTATTAGCTACATTGTATTACTAATAAATTACTTGTTTCTTAGGTTGGATCGAAAAGTAAACAAAGATAAAGAGAAGTCTAAAGAGGAGGTATGTTCTGTTACAAAAATATATAGATGAAACATTGTTTTTTAGAAATCAAAAGTTTATGTTGCCCTTAAGAATATTCTAATGTCAAATGATGTTCAGTAGAAAACTGTTGTTTGTTGTTTAAGGGAAGAGTGATTTTCATCCTGTAGTCAATAATTAAAATGTTTTTTATATGGTTCTTGTTCTTATAAAATATTTGAATAATTCATGTTTAATTATTTGATATACATAAACCTTTGCTTACTATAGTTGTAATCTTCTTTTAGTATTTATAATAATAATAGAAACTCAAAGTATACTTAGAATTTAGTCATGCCCCAGTTTTGGTGTTAGTTCCTTTGCTCTTCTTTACGCAAGCTATTGGAAATTGTTTTTATAAGAAAGCTAGAAATTGAAAAAAACAAATACTACTTTTCTAAATTTACTCTTAGGTGAATGATAAAAGATATTTACGATGCCCAGCAGCAATGACTGTGATGCACCTAAGAAAATTTCTCAGAAGTAAAATGGATATACCTAATACTTTCCAGGTAATCTACTTTGTAATCTTCATGCATTTTTATATAGGTTTTTAATGACTTTTTTCCAATTTAGAGTCTGAAACCACCACCATTTTTTAAATTTAGCACCAAAGTTGGGAAATAACACTTAAAAGCTTTCATATAAACCCAGTTTTAAGATTCAAAACAAATCTCTTAATAATTTCAATGATGATTTTTCCTCACTTGAAGTTGGAAGAGGAATTTCTATTCTTTGTCCAAATGTTTAGGGAAATGTTTTTGAAGCATTCTGAGATTATTCTTAGATGATAAATCTTAGTTGGAGTCCTGGTGTGGCGCTATGGGTTAATGCGCTAGACTGCAACATAGGTTTGAACCACAGGCTGACGGTTAAAGCTAACCAGCTGCTGCGCAGAAACCCTATATAGGGTCGCTATGGGCCGGAACCTAATCGACAGCCCAACAACAATGAACCTTAGTAGGTTTATCTTTACTATCTTTTATGTCATGCAATATAATTGAAATATAATTGTATTTCAACAGATTGATGTTATGTATGAAGAGGAACCCTTAAAGGATTACTATACACTAATGGATATTGCCTACATTTATACGTGGAGAAGGGTAAATAGTATATCTAATAATCTGATTATGGTGGCAAAGTATATTTTAAGAGTTAAAACTGGTTTGTTTTCCTTTTAACTTTGTAGAATGGACCACTTCCTTTGAAATACAGAGTTCGACCTACTTGTAAAAGAATGAAGATCAGTCACCAGAGAGATGGACTGACAAATACTGGAGAACTAGAAAGTGACTCTGGGAGTGACAAGGCCAACAGCCCAGCAGGAGGGATTCCCTCCACCTCTTCATGTTTGCCTAGCCCCAGCACTCCTGTCCAGTCTCCTCATCCTCAGTTTCCTCACATTTCCAGTACTATGAATGGAACCAGCAACAGCCCCAGCGGTAACCACCAATCTTCCTTTGCCAATAGACCTCGAAAATCGTCAGTAAATGGGTCGTCAGCAACTTCATCTGGTTGATATACCTGAGACTGTTAAGGGAAAAAATTTTAAACCCCTGATTTATATAGATGTCTTCATGCCATTACAGCTTTATAGATGCTAATACATGTGATTATCGTCCAATTTGCTTTCTTTTGTAGTGACATTAAATTTGGCTATAAAAGATGGACTAGATGTGATATTCATATGGACTTTAATTGATAAGAAAGATTGTTTCTATGAAGAATTGGTTTTGAGGGAGACAACATTTTTATGTGTGTTAGGAAAGATGTGAAATGGTTTCTGTAACCATTGTTTGGATTTGGAAATATTCTGCTGTGGATATAAGCATTGGGCCATAGTTTGTTAATCTTAACTAATGCCTACATTACATTCTCCTTAATTGTTCTTGTTATAACGCTGTTTTGTGAACCTGTAGAAAACAAGTGCTTTTTATCTTGAAATTCAACAACAACAAAAAAACCGGAAAGAATATGCATAGAATAAATGCATTCTATGTAGCCATGTCACTGTGAATAACGATTTCTTGCATATTTAGCCATTTTGATTCCTATGTTTCATTTTTACTTCTCTGTCGCTGCGCAAAACCGATCAAAGGAAAGTAAACTTCAGTTTTACAATCTGTATGCCTAAAAGCGGGTACAACCGTTTATTTTACTGACTTGTTTAAATGATTCGCTTTTGTAAGAATCAGATGGCATTATGCTTGTTGTACAATGCCATATTGGTATATGACATAACAGGAAACAGTATTGTATGATATATTTATAAATACTATAAAGAAAATAATTGTGTTTCATGCACTCAGAAATGGTTATTAAAATTCTCCCAACTGGTTCGACCTTTGCAGACACTGTATATTTCAACCTTTTTTATCAGCATAGAATATTTTTATTGGGGATACCTAATTCTAAATTCTGTTCCTTTGAAAGCAATTGGCAAGTCATTATACTATTGACTTTCTTCAGTAATACATGTTTACTTTTTAATTGTGTACAGTAAAGGAAAACAACTGATTAAAGATTACAGAAAATATTCACTTTTCATTGATCGTGATGGGGTTGTTTTTAAAATACATTTACCACTATAATTCTAAGAAGAAGGCATTTTATCTAAAATATTTTAATATATAGCTGTAATTTCAGATTTGAGTTACTTTAACAGTTAAAAACATTGGAATATGCCTTCTGTAATGTCTGGAAATTAGCACAAATATGAGCTTCTACAGGTAATAATTTTTTAATAGAGCAAGCATGTTGAATTTTAAATATGTATAACCTCAACAATTTTTAATTTGTGTTTTTGCTTTGGTCGAACTTGGTGAGTTTTCATCACCCATCAGTTATTTGTGAGGGTGTTCATTCTATATGAATATTGTTTCATGTTTGTATGGGAAAATTGTAGCTAAACATTTCATTGTCCCCAGTCTGTAAAAGAAGCACAATTCTATTGCTTTGTCTTGCTTATAGTCATTAAATCATTACTTTTGCATATATTGCTGTTCTTTTGCTTTCTTCAAAGATAACAGTAAATGAAGTTTTATGAAGCCACAAATAACACATTTTTTTATTTTGCCCTAAATTTGTACAGTCCCACTGTAAGTGTTGTTTCTAATTATAGATGTTAAATTTCATTTGTAATTGGGAAAAAAAATCCAATAAAAAGGATATTCATTTAGAAATTAGCTAAGATCTTTAATAAAAATTTTATATGAAAAGACTGTGCAGAAGTTTTGGAGACACTATAGTGAATCACAGCAGGTAAAAGCTAAAGAAAATACATTGTTGTCTTAAGTAGTAGTGTTTTTGAGAAGTACATGCTTTGTTGTATAAATGCTTAAAAACCCAATTTTAGATTTACCTGTTTATTTACTCTATAATCTTTTATTTACAATCTTTGAAGTAAAAGTTGACCATGTTTTGCCAATTTTGGTGAATTTCATTTTCTTAGACTTCTGAATCTTTTCATGATATTCTAAGACAAAGGATAGTTAATGGGAGTTTCAAGAGAGATTTTTTACCTTGGATGAGCATGTATATTATGAATGAAAATATTTCTCAAAGAATGAAAATACTTCTCAAAAGCTAAAATCAACTTCAAATGCCAGTAGATTATCATTTGACTTCTACAAAAGCAAATGTAAGGTCAACACTGAACTCAAAGCCTTTACATCTCAGCCTCGTTATAATGGAGTAACTTTTTAAATTACTTTATGAAAATGTCAAATGTTTTATTTATAGCTTACTTTACTTGAAAATATGCCAATTTTTAAAGAGGATATTTTTCAGTACTCATTATGAAAGTTGCTTCGGTTTAAAGAGCTACTTAAGTAAAAAAATATTTTAGCTACAATTTTTAACTCCTCAATGTCTCAGAATAAAACAAGAAAGATTACATTTCAAATTTCCCCCTATCGGTCCATCATAGTTCTGAAAAGACTTAAAACTTGCTAAACTGGCTGTAGGATCAGCACTGGACTGGGAACCACAAGATTGGCAGTTCAGATCCACTAGCTGCTACTTGGAAACACTATACAAGGTTGCTATGATAAATCAAAATACACTTGGTAATTAACAACAAAAACTACCACTTAGTAAAACCCATATTAAAGCTGCTAAATTTGTACTGTCAAAACCAAGGTAATTGAAAGGTCAGGTGTAAGCTTGATTTTTACTTCTGAACATAAATTCTGGGATTCTGTACCCCAGAATTTAGTGGTAACAAAGTATTCCACAGAAGTTACCCAAATTGATTTAGCAGATTTTAGCTTAAATGCAAACAGAAAGCAGTCTGGTTGCTGTTGTGTAAATAGTGATCTATCTTGCTTTACACAAGCATACCACTTTCTAAGTACTTTTTGCTTTTAAAATTGCCTGCTGGGTCATTAATTACACTGGAAAAGTTGCCCTTCAGTTGACTTAACCGATCAACCATATTGCTTAGTTTCCATAACTGTATGTGCAAATGTTAGGAACTCAAGGTAAAATGCAACAACAGCATGAGCTTGGTTGGAGCTTGCTTCATATTCTTACTCTATTCCCTGATAATTGGAGTTGCAGTTAATCTGTGAAGTCTTTGGGAGCATTCATCTGATAGGTCATGATTAAAATTTTGTTATAAAACCTTACTAGGAATTTCAATTCCCATATGAAATACTTCTTGCACTAACCTACAAGAAATGACATTTGACCTTTTAAAATGACTTAGGTAATCTATGAAGGAATGGGATTTTAATTCTAATAATCTACACATGAACCTATTCTCTTTCAGAATCCTAGCATGAAGGAAGTGATACTTTTTCAAAGCATAAATCTTTACAGTTTTAAGATTTGATAAATGTCTTATCTTCTGCCCACTGATTCTGGAATAACAAGTTCTATTTTGGTTTAGTACTTCTGTGAAAGAGACATTCCATCATATTTTTAAATACTACGGATTTTCTTCTATACAATCTTTCTTGAATTATTTTCCTAAAACAAAAAGGCCATGATCAAGCCACTTAAAATTATTTGACTTTTAGATAAGTGTCTGCTAACAGTATGCTAATCAAGCTGTGACTTTAAGACTTGCAATGTAGAAAGAGCTAAAGACCCAATGCTAAGGTTTTAGGGTTAGGAATGTTATATCACTTGTTCCTTATTATATATATGATTGTTAAAAACAGCAGGTAGTAAAGGGTCACAGTTTTTAAAAAAAACCTTATGATTCCTCCAAAATACAAGTAAAGTCCTGAAATAAAGACAGGCAGACACTTTATAATACTAGCTTCCCAGTAAATGAAACTTGGGAAACACCTCATGGAAGACCTTGAACCTGTCGGTCTTGCAAATTTCAAGATCGCCCTGTTTTGATTATGAAAGTCTCTGAAAATGTTTACACAGTCGAGTGTTTCCTGTTTCCGCAGTTAGATTTTTTTTTTAACGTTTTTTCTTCTTTTGGTTCTTGAAACGGATTTCCTTTATTTGCATCAGTTTCTTTTTCTGAGTGTGCAATTTCTAGAGGTATCACATGAAGAACTTGTCTATCAACTGTCTTCATCAAGTCGACGACATCAAAAGTAATTTATCCATGGAAGAGCTACTTTAGGACCCTAGTGAGTTGTCTGAAGAAGTTCAAGTGCATGTGGAAAACTTACCCCGGGGTCTCATTCAATCCTCCAAATAAACAGTGCTCAGTAAAAACTTTGAATGAATTTAAATTACTCCCATTCTTCTGACCCTGGTCTTTAAAAACAAAACAAAAACCCTTCCCTTGACTTTCAGAAAGAACTTCCAAAAACAGCAGGTGTTTTCCCCTAGAGTCACCTGCGTGGTGGTAAAATTACTACCTTTGCTCTGATTGTTGGGTCATCATATAATCCAAACATCACGATGATCAAGTTCGGTCCTAATTCGGCACTCTTAATGGGGAGATTTCCAACTCTTACAAGTGCGTTAGCTAGAATAAAAATTGAGAGAAGAGACTTGGAACCAGGTTACACGGGAAACCGTCGAAAATTGGTATGCAACAAGCGCGTTGCAGGTTATTGCAGATAGAGAAGTCTCCAAGAATTACCTATTTAGGTCTGACTTTTCTCAAGAGTGGAAAACATTCAAACAAAACCGGAGAGGAGTACATTGTACCGCGTAGAAGATGAAACCGGTGGTGACGGTTGAAAAACGATGGCTTTCCAAAAAAGTTTTTAGTGTTCTAGCGCCAGGTGGAAAGGGCATAGGTACTCATGGAGAAACTCACCTCCGCTGCCCCGACAGCGCGGCTTTCCTTTACTAAAAGGGTACGTGGAGGAGAAAAAAGGCCCGTCTCCCTTTCTTTATGTCCTAATTAGCAGCTTCTACGAACTCAGTCACGAATTGCGCCGCGGTATAAGGTTTGGCCGGGCGCCGCAGCCCTAGCCGCTGGGTACCGGGAGGCCATTTTGCGCGTGCGCCGCTCACTTCGCGCCGCCCTTGGCGCCTCGGATTCGGATCCCGCCAAATTTGAAACCAAGATTGTCAGGCCTGTCCGGGACCTGAGAGGCGGGAAAACGACGCCTTTGCCTCAAAGTCGGAACCCAAGACAAGAAATGGCCATCGCCGGGGTGCGCGCGTCCTCACAAGGTGACTCTAAGTGACTGCTTTCCCAGTCTAGCAAGAGGCTGAAGCCCTCGGAAACGCCGGGAAGCAGAGCACTGCGCCGACTGAAATGGATCAAGGGATGCAGCGGCTTCGTCTGCAAAGTCCACTTAAGTGGGGCCACCCAGATAGCTAGCTGCTTTTGCCTCCTGCTTCTAATACAATGTCCTTTCTTTTCAGCAAGACGCTCTTGGAGTTTGGGTGTTTTAGGTATAGACGTTAAACTAAATTATTAACAAGACATAAAACTGCCATCTTGAGAGTTCCCAAAGGCGGCGACCGAAAAGGTCGAGGAGAAAAGGTCAAACAGTTATAATGTTCTGGGAAGGAAATTTGACTGGATGCCGGTATTGAGAACGGAGAGGCTACTACATAGTGATGCTTTCCATATCTGGTCAAAGGACACCCCACATCTTAGGATGCAAAGGCCATCGACCTGAACTCCCCAGCAGCGCAAACCCGGGAAGCCCAGCGCCCTCGCGCCCCGGGCCAGCCAGAGGCCCGGACGTCGCCTCTGAAATCCGGCCTTCTGCAGAGCCCACGCTGGCCTGATCCCGGTTCCATACGCCCTTCTCAGGCAAGGGGCTACTGCGTGCACTCAAAACCCTCAAGAGGAAGGAACGACTGGGCGGTAGGTGAGGGGGTTCAGATTAACCGCATAGTGAAAGGACCTAAAATGGGCGATGCCTGGAGAGCCTTCTCTGTCGGCTCAGCGTGCTGTGATAGCCGCCATTTGGTGGCGGATCTCGGTATTTCCGTAGCACGCTGTCCAGGACGTCACAACTGGTTTGTCTACATGGTTGTTAAACAATGCGACTCCCCCTGGACCCTCAGCTGGTCTTCTGTCCCCACTCTCAGTGGACGGGTAGTGCAGTCTGCGCGGCTCTTGGGCCCCGAGCTGGGGCCTTGAACTCGGGACTCGGCCGGCCACACCGGGGCACCAGGGCTAGTGTGTGGAGTAAGGAAGCCAAGTGCACACAGAAGCGGCGTCTGCCTTCTGTTTCGGAGACGGAGGGGCATAGGAACCGCCAGACTTCCTCCCCGCAGCTCCGAGAAGATCGTTCCCCAAGGGTCGCCATGGTCATTGTCTCTTCGCTTGCCAGCGCCCGGCTTCACACCTCTCGGACGCCGGGAAGGGAAACGCGAGCTCGAGGCCTAGTGCGAAGAGCCGACCCGACGAGGGACAGCTCCGCTGGGATCCCCGGGGTGGGAGCCTGCACCCAGCCTTCCAGCGCTTTTTTCAGCCAGTCTTTTCTGTGCAATGCCAGAAGGTCTGGGGTCCCCAGGCAGGCTGCCGGGTCTTCGTGGGCTTCCATTAAGACTCCCGAAGTGTGAGGAGTCCACTGAGTGGAGAACAAAGGGCTGATGGGAACCGCTGTCCTGGGCTAGGAACGGGCAGGGCGGACTTGGGGCCTGGAAAGGAGCCGCGGGGCTCTGCGAATTGCGCAGCCCGGGCCTCAGAGGCTGAACCCAAGGGACCCTATCTTGGAGGCAGAGCTCCAGGTTGCATTCACAGAGGGCGCCAGAAATTTGACCTGTACAAGACGGTGACATCTCAAATCCAGAGACCTTTGACCTCTAGCTACTCAGTTGTGGTCAAAACCCAAAGAAACTACGGGGCGCGGGCGGCAGAGCGAGCCCTCCGCGTGGCCGCGGAGCTTCAGTCGCTTCCCCTCGCCACCTTCATTCCGGGGGCTGCGTGGCTGCGCGCTGGCTAAGGCTCGGTTGCTAGTAGCAACCACACGACGGCGATTTCCAGCCAGGCTGCCGCAGCCGCCGGCAGTACCGCTGCCTCGGCGGACACCTCCGGGTGCAGCGTTTGAAACTCTGGGGGTTGCCCTCATTGACATCTCTCGTCCCAGCCCCGCATCCTCTCGTCTCACTTCTCTGCTCTAAAGCCTGCCCTCCCGGCTTGGCCCTGCCCCCATGGCAGACAATAGGGGCGACTTGGAGCGCTCACTGTCACTAGCTCAGCGCGGAACATTGGCACCTGAGCCCCCGAGGAAGGGGCGCGTGGCTTAGTCCCAGCCCCAGTGCCCTCTTCTCCGACTCGAGCCGAAATTCTTCTTCAGTAGCCAGCCAATTGGAAAGCTTTTCTTAACATCCAAAATAAGGATGGTGGTAAAGAAAAGACGTCCACTCCTTTCTAATAACACTGACACAAAGAGCTTCTGGTTGTGTCTGCCCTTGGTAGCGGTGGCTTTCCTCTGGTTAGAGCCATAGGCACATGCTATGATCTTTTTTCTTCTTTTGTCTACCAGGGATATTTTGCATGAAACCCATAATGTAACCACTTGTGTTGGCTCAAATATTATATCCAGATACTTGTTCTTCTGCATAAGTGGTTTGAGACGACCTCCTCTCCATTTAATTTGATGAACCACATCAGCTCTTAGCAATGAGGTGAACTGAGCGATCTGAAGCATAAAGAAAATGATTGACATTTAACCCTTAAAATGTTTCTACCTTTTCTAGTATCAGGGATACTGATTTATTATCTTACAGCAGAACTATGTTTTAAACAGGTTTTATTAAAGAAAGGTCTTAAAAATAAACAGCAAAGCCTTTTCCTTAGAGAAATATATGCATTGTCAAATTTCTTCCCTGATAATAATTATCCTTGCTTTAAGTGGCCATTAAGTTAGCTTATTGTTCTTCATGAATTGAAATTTTATGTGTATTACAGAAGTGCTGAAACGTCTATATTTTCAAAGCTCCTTGAGGACAAGCACCAGCCTTAATTGTTCTCCAAGACCCTTTTCACATAACTGAATAGGTATTTCTTGAGTTTCTAGAAGATTCAAAACATTATAGCCTTTATTAGGGGAAAAAATAAACCTGGTTTACTAATAACTAGTATAAAGCTTAGGTATCTTTTAATGAACCCAATGGAAAGCTTTCCAAATTAGTAGTACTCATTAGATGTTGTCATTCAAGCATTTAAAATATATTTACACCTAAATATATTTTAAATGAGGTAGATTATAATTTTAAAATATCTGACAATATTTTCAGAATTCTAAAGGGGAAAGATAAATACTACTTAAGAACTTGTAACTTTAATATTTTCCCACCAAAAAATGTCTTAAATATGTGGCCAAATAGCTTAAGGTGAGATTTTAAAATGGCTTTCATATTTTCCATACAGTACAGACATAGCATTCTCTGTCTTACAGTGCAACCAGCAAGATTTGCAAATCTACTAAGGTAATGCACTTTGAGATAAGCTTATTTAAGTAAGCTTTAAAATATACTGAAAGTTGTTAATATGTCTTAATTATATGTGGAGGGAAATGCAAATAAACAATGCTTCCTAAAATGACTCTTAGATTTGATATTATAAAGGGGTTCACCTTTAAGTGTCACAAAATGTCAAGTTCATTAAATAAGACAGTTTACTTCAAAGAAGAAAGTTAGCACTACTTGGTTCTTGGAGGCCACATAACGACCTGTAGCTTGCCCACCACCCCCACCCTCACCTTAAAAATAGGAAAGCAAGTCTTTAGTGAAAAGTTCCTTTCTATGGTCTTTCAGGAAAGAAAAGCTCCAACAACTTGCTTTGGACCGAGTTAAAGAGATTATCTCCCTTTTTCATTACGACTGTGTCTTTCAGTGAATTGAAGAATAAGATCAAAGTGCATTCATATTCATGTGAATTATCGCTATTGACTTGAATAATGATGGATTTCATTGTTTTATTTAAACTGAAACCAGGAACGCTGCAGCTTTTGAGTCTACATCCCTAAGGCTGTAGAATTTCTTCTATGAGGACTCAAAAGCCAAGCAATTAGGTCTGACAACCACGTCATTTCCATAATGTACTTCCGTACAGAGTACCTTTCACTGGAATCGGTTACATTTCTATAGAGCCTTACTGTGAGATTTTTGACTCCTTTCCAACCTTTTCAGTAAAATGTCTAAGTTCAGTAAACACTTCCAAAATAGTTATGAATAAATTGTACTGAGAAGATGTGGTGACATATAGAAAGCATCTAAGTTTAGTGTTATCAGTAATTAGCTCAGGAGTATGTTATTACTTTGAACCCTATTCATCACAATTTGTTTTCTATCCTAACTGAGGAACTCTGAGTAAGCTTGTGAAAATGTGTTTACCAGCTGTTTCTTTCTAAATATGCCTGATGACAATTTTCTTAACATATTTTTACTTGGGTTCTTTAAAAACTATCCTATCATCTTTATTTTATTTTATTTTTTTGAAAGAGAAAGAGGTTACCAGACTTAATGGGATCTACCCATTTTGGCAAATGATCTTTCTGCTGAAATAATTTATCAAAGTGTTCAATACTTTGGAGAACACGTCTTAGGAAATACATTACAATAAAGAAATATTTAAGTAGACAAAGTGTATATTCCTGAACTTTAAATACACAATTCATGATTTCTCTAAACTTAAAGGAAGACTTCAGTGCAAGGCAACTCTATTAAATTTAATTGTGCTCTGCAGTGGGGTTTAGGAATTTCCTTTCCCAGAAAGAGAGTTGCTTTTCATACCTGTTACTTGATGTCATTCTTACACTCTTCCATTTTAAGTATTAGGTATCACATTAAAAAAAAAAATCAACGTCTAATAGGGCTACAAGTTGTCCTTATTTTCACTGTCTTCATATGTACCTTTTGTTTCTCTTTGCGATTTGAGCATAGACTGAATTCATTAGTATACTTCCACGTTTATTTGTAGGTTTTCACTATTACCCTTGACATAATTAAAATAATAAGCAATAACGTATTATTTCACCCGGGGGTGGGGTGGGGAGGGGAATTCACTCCTAGAATAAAAATCTTTACAGATTTATTTTCTTCTTTGAGACTAAATCTGTCACACTAATGTTTAATTTATTGAAAAAGGCATTTGTCTTTTGTTCATATAGTTCATCTTTTTATGCTGTCCATATGAAACTCTACTCTTCACTTTATAAAATGAACATGGGCTAACTGAAGAAGCCAAAGTAATTCAGCTTTAGCAATGTTCATATGTTTCCTCTGAAAGAACAAAAATAACATGACCAAGATTGTGTTTTGTAGGTGACTTGAACTAACTTGCAAATTGTAGCGCGAGCATCAATCACATCACCAGAGTGAGATGTCCCAGAATTTAGTTTTAGCTGAGCTCATTCTCCGCTCAGTTAATTTCTGTGGGGGGAAAACGGACATGAGAAATGGATAACCAGGCTGCGCTATTTTTGTGAAACTCGAAACCTTGTAATTCTGCAGTATTTTCCCTGAGCCAGAGTACAGAGTCACTTCTTCAGAGTAATCAACGCGCAAGGCGTTTTGGCTTGGAGCTTGGTAGAGCTAAACGACATCAAAAAAATGGTTTTAAAGTGAGGCTCGCACATGCGCAGTGAGAAGCAGCTTTTTTTTTTTTTTTTTTTTTTTTTAAATCAACTATTGGCTCCTTGGACTCTTAGGGAGCGGGTTAATAATGTAAACTGGTGCAAAGTTCTCTCATCTCTTACTCCCGACCAGGAGCGCCTGAAGCACCTCCTTTTCTCTACCCCTAGGAAAGGGGCTCTTTATAAAGTCCCGCGTGCAGTCTGGGGAAGCGGCCCGGGCAAACTCTTTTGGCCGCGCCAGCACTGCGGAGCCAGGGCTCGTGAAGTTCCCGGGACTCCGCCTGCTGCGGGCTCGCCCCCTCGCCCGCGGGTCTGCAGGGTCTCCGGGAGGCCTAGGTCGGTATCTATCCCCGAGACCCCGCTGGGCGACGCGGTTCGAGCTGCAGGCCTGGCCCAAACCGAAAGGATCCAGGCCTTCATTTTTATAACTCACTCCCCAGCAAACCTCTACTCTCAGATAGTCGAATCAACCCCTTTCCCTTGCCACTCCCAGGCCAGCACCCAGATGGGGCTGAAACGAAGCAAAAAAGTTGGCTCTTGAGTCCTCGCGTGAGCCCGCCCCGGGCGGACCTGCGGGCGGGCGGGTGGTAGCCAAGTCACAGCTAAACTCTGTGCCGGCAGGCCCGGCCTGCAGCGCGTTTCCGCACTTGTGCCCACGGGGGCGCAGCCCCGTCCTTTTCCTCCCGCGACGGCAGCGAGCCCTACCAGCGCGCACTCTGGGACCCTGCAACCCCCGCGCCTTGTCCGCCCAGCCCAGAAATTCACGGCGAGAGTCTCGAGGATTTCGAATCTGAATGCCGACGCGACCCCGACCCTGACCCTAACCCCAACAGATTTCAGACGCCCCCTCCCACGCTAGCTATCAGCAAAGCTGCTGCTTGAGCTCTGCAACTTTGGACGCCACTCTATTACCCTCCTCCCCTTGTTCTCAGCCGCCTGGCATCCAGCCAGAGCACACCGACCTGAGTGAAAGAATGCTCTCTTGGCACTTAGCTTTAAATATCCATATTTTTCCTCCCCCCTCAGGTCCCAACACCCCTATCTACCCAATCCCGGCCAGCACTATGGAAGGTGAAGCCCTGCGCCCAACTCGAGAGGGGGCCGGGAGGCGTCCGGGAACCTCCCGCCAGGGGAGTTTGCAGGAACCGCACCTGAGGGCTGTGTGGGCCGCGTCTTCCACGAAGCTAGTTCAGATGCGGTCTGGGTGGGCTTTAGGGGTCGTTTCCTAACTGGAATCTTCCATATTTGGCTCTTGTGTCGTGTGCTAGGTGAGAGAGGAGTTAAGTTTACCTTCTTTTAGACAAGTCCAACAACGTCAAGATTTAAAAGTTAAACTGCCAAGAAAGCACTTATTCAGGAGTGTGCGCTTTGGCTGGGGGACGCACGGCTACAAGACTGCAGTGACGGACTGCCTGCCTTCTATGTCAGGGCGCTTAGGGTTTTTCTTCCTAGTGAAGCAGGACTTGAGTACAATTTTTAATGACTTACTAAGCGAACTCATCAAAGTCTTGAAAAAAAGATGTTCACAAACACACCAAGTAGCAACAGATTTTTATGAATGTCATTGCCTTGTTGTTCTTAAGTACTGTCGAGTCGGTTCCGACTCAGGGACACTGTGTATGGTTTCCTAGGAGCAGATGGTGGGTTTCAGCCTCCGACCTACTGGTTAGTCCAGTACTTATCCCATTAGCGGCCAGACGGAAATGTTATATTTCAACTACTACAGCAAAAACATCCATTTTTATTATCAATCACCTTCTGTGGTGACTTTTGGAGGTGGAATTAGTCGTGTGATCATCTTAATCTTAGCTTTCTTTGGAAATGAAAAAGATAAATTTAATCTCTGCGTCCACTGAATTACTGGAAAGGAAAACATGTAAAGATATATGTTTAGAACTTTGTTGTTGTTAACTGCCGACCCATAGCAACCCTGTATAAGGTTTCCAAGGAGCAGCTGGTGAGCTTGAACCACCGACCTTGCAGTTCAAACTGACTTTGCAGTCTGACGCATTAGCCCATAGAGCCACAGAACTTTGGGACCAGCCAAATCACTCTCATCTTCAACATTCTATTGGCTTTAACACCAAAAAGACACTTAAAAGTTTAAAATGTTAGCAACAGACCTCTTTAAAGGCTTGAAAGGCAAAGAATGGGGAAAAGACACAAACACAATTTATGCATAGAAATGTTTATCTTCTAGACAGAAGTGTTGGGTATCTTCTGTCCTGCTGATAAAGTTGATGATATAACTGGATGGTATTTCCAATAGGAAGGGCAATGCAATATTTAAGGTACTCCTGTTTGCTTTATCACTATAGATAACGTTTGTGTGCACTTACTTGGTTTTGCAGTATGTAATTCCTTTTTTAAAAAAAATTTAAGCATATAAAGACTGACTTCAATAACTTTAGACTTTGTATCAGCAAAGTGATGATTGTATTCTCACAACTGTCATACCAATTGAATGACTTTTTCAATGCTAACGTATATTTTAATTCTTGGGGGGTGGGGAGGAGAGTTCATATCTAGATAAAACTCAGCTATTTTTCTTAAACACTTTAATTTTTTTTACTATATATTTATTATAAGGGACCCCTTCCCACAGGTCCCTTGTCTTTGCAACCAAAGTGAAGTGTTTGTGCAATTATAACCCTTAACTCAGTGGCAGACATTCAATATATGCTTATTGAAGGAATTAATCATTTATTTACATTATTACTAGACTTAATGTCTTGGAAGGTTGGTACATTCTGTTACTAGTAAAGTGTCTGTCACACATTGATATTAAAAGTGTTTGGCTTGAGGAAAGGATATATAAAGCATACAGGCATTTGCTTCACCTCACAGCAGTTTTAAAAATGTGGAATAGTTAATTTGCACATTCAAAACTTTAACATTTAAAATTCAGGTAGGAGCTGGAAAAAAACACACCTAGTTGTCAAAAGTAGCAGTTTCTTTTAGGCATATCCAGAATATATTCCCATGGTAATGAGATTTTCTGAATTCCTAAAGAAATAAGAGAAACAAGACAGGATTTAAAAACTAGTTTTACATTGGTCTCTTTTACAGTCTTCTTTGCCTAAACAAAGAAGAAATTGAATGTTGAAGACAAACATTTTGATTAGCTTTTAACTAAAGAAGCCAAAAGCTTCCAAACAAATCTCTAATGAAAATAGTTTTTCAAGTTGTTCAGAGAGTATGTTCTAGTTTCATTCTCAATCAAATGTATTTAAGGTCAGCTGATACTTAAAAGAATTGTAATCTAATTACATTTAAAAAATGAAGTATCCCTTTGCATAATTTCTTTTTCATTGCTTAACTGTTAATTTAAAGGTATATATGGGATCCTGAGGCATTAATCTAACTTCTAAACAAAGAATGGTAGTGTATTTTAAAGTTAGTAAGTTTAAAAGTTTGGGTCAGAAAATTCAGATTGGTGTTCTTGCCAGTAAAAGTAATTTGTTAGCCATATTTTATGTTTGAATTGACCATTTCATTTATATGTATATTATTTTATATCACATCTCTCCATTTAATTTTAAAGAATTAAAATTTTTTAATAAAGAGCAAAGAAATGTAAGGAAAGTTAGAATAAAGAGCAAAGATAGGTCTTTGAAATTTCAGTTTCAGCTATGAAGTAGGCATTCTATACTGTGTTTCATCAGGAACAATGCAAAAACATCTCATAGACATTTGTTGTGGCAGATAAATTCTATTAGTTAAGAACTTACTTAGTAATTGAATTTCAGTTTTCAAACTTCATAGTTTTCCATAAGTAGACTGTTATGTTTATAGTTTTAGACCTTTGTTTTTCACTATTGAGATCTAACCTCAATGCTTCTAAAGTAAAACACTTCTAAAGTAGTAAAGCAATTTCTAAAAATGGCTTAGGAGTTTGAATTGTGTAAGGATTGAAACCTTTTAGTTTTAAGGTGTTTTTTTTTTTTTACCCCCCATAACGCAACGGTACTGAAAATAAAATGACAATGAATATTTATTTGCAATCTTAATTATTTACTCAGCTTGCCCCCACGCCCCCAATCTCTAAATGGGGATACCAACAACGTTAATTTTAAGGACTTGTTCCCTTAAGGAAATGTAGAGAAGATCATTGTGAAACTTATGCCTCAAAGATAAGTGATTGTGGCTTCTGAACTGCGGAAGCAAGACATACACCTGTTCTGGGTGGCAGGGAACACACTTACTCCCTTTGGTTTTTGGTTCATTCTCTGACTCTTTGGAGCTCCTCAAAATATAGGACTTCATCAGAAAGCCCAGGTCAGAGTGAAAACTCAAAGGCTGCTATGTAGTACTCAATTGCTAAATTTACACGCTCCCTTGTGTTAAAGAAGATACTTCAAGAAGTTTCCCCGTCTTGATACTACTCACAGCAGCTGTGGCTATATACTGATTTGACACCTGGTGAAGTTGTAGTTTCTAGTAGAAAAACATTTAGACTTGACACCTGTCACTGAAATTTTTTACAAACTTTTCAAAGGCAAGCTAGAAACCCCTGATAGACTAAGTACCTAATATTGTTAAAAGAAACTGGTTAAAGAGTTACAATTACTAGACCTAAAGAAGTCTGGCTAAAATAATTTGAATCTGACTTTCCAGGACTTTCCAGGTTTCCCCTTCTGTTGGGAATTCCAACAAGTAAAATGAAGCTTAAATTTAAAAGACAGAAAAAAGAAATTGAAAATCACAAAATAGTGAAAAAACAGCAAAGTTAGTCGTTAGTAGAAAGCCTTGGGCACCTGTCATATTGCTTGTCTGCTTTTCTCATTGAATCCCTAGGGGTACTTATTAAATGCTTTCACTACAGTATAATTAAGTGTCTGAACATGGTCGTCTTGACCCTCCAGGAAATTCCAGGTATATAAAAGCTGGATTAAAAAGCAAAACACTTGACTTTATGGGTTGCATTAACAATCATGTATTTATCAAATTACATAGTAACACGTGTTCAGATTTATCTTGATCGTCGAAGCAAAGATGATCCCTTGCTGCAAAAGTCTTGCCGCACTTCAACCACACTCTCTCGGCTCCTGGGCAAACCGCTGGACCTAGCCCACTCCGCAATCAGGAAATTATTCAGATCTGGGTTCAGTTCATAGATCACTTCTTGTTGATGCAGTACTTGAATAAAGCTCCTTTCCTGCCCGGAGAAAGACACTCGACGGAGCACAACTCCTTCGTCGGTTTGGCGCATTCCGGGGTACCCCTGCTGATGGGTTCCCCCAGGCTTGGCCGTCTTCGCGCCACCACCCCGCGTGGGGCGCCTGGGCACCGTGACGTCACTGCGGAGACGGGTCGTTGCTGCGAGACAGCCGCGTTCCGGTTCCGGTCAGTTGCCCTGGAGACGCGGGTACACAGAGAAACGGATCCAAACGGAGGACGAGTGTCGCGGCGGCAGCTCTCTCTGCGGACTTGCAGGCTGGGCGCCGACGAGTTGCTGTCACCGCCAAGTATCTTAAGGGCAGAGCGCAGCTGCGGGCGCCATGAGTCAGAGACAGGTGCTGCAAGGTATGGCCAGGGGCTGGCGAGCGCTTCGACGGGCTGGCGACGGGGGCGGTGGAAGCAGCGGGGGCGACAAGGACAACGCTAGTGGCCCGCTTCACTTTATCTTTGCTCCGCAGTGTTCGAACAATACCAGAAAGCCCGGACCCAATTTGTGCAGATGGTGGCGGAGCTGGCGACCAGACCCCAAAACATCGAGACACTTCAGAACGCGGGTGAGCCCTCACCCTTAATCGCTCTCCGTGTTGCCCTGTGCCTCTGACTTCTCCCCGGCCCCACAGCCTTTGGCTCCCTTTGCTCCGCGTACCCGGCCCCTGGTTTCCCCTCACCTCACCCGCGCCCCTGTGGAATGAACGGTTGGTGACCGGTAAAAGGGGTGGTGGGACGGCATCCTTTAGTTTTTACAATCTCTTGGAGACTGTAGGGCGTATGCACCTGGCCCGTTGAGTGTGATGGAGTCCTGGTGTGGCGCTGTAGGTTAATGCGCTGGGCTGCAAGGTCAGTTTGAACTGCAAGGTAGGCGGTTCAAGTAAAGATTCAAGATTAGGGTGATAGGGGCCCCAAGTTCTTATTTCCGTCTGTATTGCAACCATGCAGATGTCAGGATGGAATTTAATGCTGTATGATTTGCCTGGAAGTCATTTTGTGTGAATGGGAATATACCCTAATTAGGCCCATTTTTTGTACGGGGGCGTAGTTACAAGTCACCCTGCCTTTGGTCACCTTCGACTTCCTCACAGCAAAGGAATTCCAATGTGGTTGATACTTTATTTCTTACCTTGCGTTAGTGAGAGATGAATGATATGTTTAATTTTTTTGAAAATTGATTCAAAGGAGCTAAGGAACTGGTTTTGGGAGATCCCCTGGGTCTTTCATTCTATTCCTCAATCCGATTTCATCCAGATTTCTTAGGGAATGTGTGTGTATGTGTGTACACGTATGTATACTTTGCATCTTATTAACATAAATGGATTGAGAAAATTATAGTGGTTTTCAGTTATCCATATATGATTCAGGATATATAATTCTTACTATCTCAAAGTAAGGTACTGTGTCATTTTAAGGTAACATTTTAAGGCTACAGTGTCATGAAGAAGATACCCTAGTGGCACAGTGGTTAAAACACTTGACGATTGAACCTACCAGCTGCTATGCTCGAGAAAAATGTGGCAACCTGCTCCCATAAAGATTGACAGACTTTAAAGCCCTACTTTACTTACTGGACGATTCTACTCTGCCCAATAAGGTTTGTATGAGTCAGAATGACTCAAAGGCAAAGTGATTAGGTTTTGGTTCCATGAGAAATCTTCAGTTTATAGGATATTATCTTTAGACTGCACTTAAATTAGCATAGAATGAAAAGGAAATGAAAACACATTCAGGGCAAGAATGTTTGGGCATAAAGTTTCCTCTGGGTTTCTTAGAGGGAAATTACCACTACACCTCTGTGATCTTTTGTTTTGTCGCTGGAAATTTGTTGTTCATTTCCTATATTTGGGATGGGGGGAGCTTACCTTAAAAAGAAGGCAGTGTATTTGATTTTCCGAAAAACTCCTGCGCAGCGATCTTTGAGAATGGACATTTATTATTCATAAGTCTTGACTTTGTTGACAGTATAGATGCACTTGAACTAAAACATTTTTTTAAAAGCTAATGTCTGCAATGAAATAATTGCTGCTCTTTCAAAAATCTAATACTGAAATATTAAGATACAGGTAACATTTAAGATAGGAAGCAATCACTCTTTAGCATAATAAGTATCAGGTTACCTCTTCCCTTAAGTGTATAATGTACACAGATTATACTATGGAATTTATTCAGACCAAATAGACTGATTATCAGAGCATAAGTGATTTAGAAATAGCCAGCTATTTCCACTTATGGTGTGGCCTATTAAAGGTTAGACTAGAAAAGGACTATAACTTAGTGTTTTATAGTTATCTGTACTTGATTTGATGGTATGCTGAGATTTTTCTTTTCCTCAGGGACCTACTATATATATTTCATATTACCTAAATTAAATTCAAGTGTGCCCTTAGTAATATAAATTATTGTTGTTGTTGTTAAGTGCCGTCGAGTCGGTTCCGACCCATAGCGACCCTGTACAGGGTTTCCAAGGGTGTAAATCCTTACGGGAGTAGAAAGCCTCATCTTTCTCCCACGGAGCGGCTGGTAGTTTCGAACCGCTGACCTTAAGTTTCGCAGCCCGATTCGTAACCACTATGCTACCAGAGCTCCTTAGTAATATAAATAGATAATGAATATTCCAATAGAATTATGCATTTGATTTAAAAATTAACCTATACGTTTTGTTATAAAAACTTTTCCTTCCCATTGGTCAATTAATTTCATCATTTAAATGATTTGTTCTTTAAAGAAAAAAAAAATCACCATGGATTTAAAATTGTTGCCAAATGAGTCACAATAGATGTGTATCTACTATATTTTAGGATCAAGATAATTTTTTCCAGGCAGGTGCTTTCATTTGGCAGTGTAAAATACATTTTAGTCCTTATTTAAACACATTATCAACATATCTGGAAAGTTTTGTTTCTTATTTTCTGAAACTATTTGGAGTCCTGATGTGGTGCTGAGTGTTAATGCACTGGACTGCAACACTCCTCGGAAACCCTATACAGGGTCACTATGAGTCAGAACTGACGTGATGGCACTTAACAGCTTAATAACAATAAACTATTTATGTACAATATGTAACATAGATTCAAGATAATGTGAAAAACATTTTCTGGGATGATCTAACCAATAGTTTACTTGTTAAGAATTCATTCAGTATGTTAAGAACATTAAAGGTAAAAATTATCAATGGGATTTTATTTCATTTAAAATCTCTGATTCTTTTTATTGAAATTTGGTGTCCTGGTGTGGCGCTGTGGAATAATGCACTTGACCTAAAGGATGTTTTGAACTGTAAGGTTGGCGGTTCAAATTCACCAGCTGTTCTTTGGAAATCCTATACTGGGTTGCTATGAGTTGGAACCAACTCAACAGCACTTAACAACAAAAAAAAGAATGGGAGTAGGATGGCTCTATATGATAAGCACTGGACTGTGAACCACAAGGTCCTTGGTTTGAGTCGCCAGCCACTCCATGGGAGAACTTCTGCTCCTGCAAAGATTTAAAAAACCTTGGAAACCTTAGTAGGGTCGCTGTGAATCAGAACCCACTTGAAGGCACATAACAATAAAACAAAAATAAGAGCATTCGCCTTATTGTGCAAGTTTAATAGGAAACCCAAAGCAAACAAAATTTTGGAAAATCTGTTATTCAGAGTTTTGAGGCAAGAATGAAATTAATGATTTCTAATCAAACTTGTTACTAGAAAGTACAGTGTACAATGTGCATTAAGTCTTGAGTTTTTGTTTACTTTTATTGAGTTCAATTTTTGTCCTTTTGTGAGCAAACCATTTATAAAAGCATTTAAAAGTTTAGTGTTTGTTATAAAACCTCTTTATGTACGCTCAAAACCTGTGTGTGTGAGCCATCCGTTCATTACATCTTGTAGCTGTTTAAGAATGAATTTTGATACTTCCCCATTTGAATAATCAGTAATAGATGACTGTACTAGGAAAAACAGTATGTTGTTACTTCTACCAAGTATAGAATTCCAGTAATTGGAGGTAGTTGGTCTTTATAAAAGAATTTTGGTATATGCTAGAGTATCTTTGAAATCTGTTATAAGTGCTTATTAGGAGCTTTTCCTTCTCATTGAATATTGAGATGATGGATAGCTAAACACCAATGGAAGCAGCAATCAAGAAATCAAACCAGATATTGCACTGGGCAATTCTGCTGCAAAAAGACCTCTTTACAGTATTAAAAAGCAAAGATGTCACTTAAAGAACTAAAGTGTGCCTGACCCAATCCATGGCATTTTCAATTACCTCACAGCTGGATTGCAAGGTTGGTTTGAACACAGGCTTGGCAGTTCATGCTCACCTGCCACTCCTCGGAAACCCTAGACAGGGTCACTATGAGTTGGAACCGACTCAATGGCACTTAACAACACCAACAAATGTATGTGAATTTTGGACAGCAAATAAAGAAGACCAAAGAAGAATTGATGCCTTTAAATTACATTGTTGGGGAATATTAAATATATCATGGACTGCCAGACGAAGAAACAAATCTGTCTTAGATTAGTTGTTGTTGTTGTTGTTGTTGTTAAGTGCCATCAAGTTGATTCCGACCCATAGCGACCCTATATAGGGTTACCAAGGAGCAGCTGATGAGCTTGAACCACCGACCTTGCAGTTCAAACGACTTTGCAGTCTGATACATTAGCCCACAGTGCCACACTAGGACTCCTTAGAAGAAGTACACCTAATATTCCTTAGACTCAAAGATGGTAAGACTTCATCAAGATACTTAGGGAATGTTATCAGGAGGACCAGTCCCTAGAGAAGGGCATCATACTTGATAAAGTAGAGGATCAGGGAAAAAGAGGAAGACCCTCGCAGTGGCTGCAGCAATGAGCTCAAACGCAGTAACAATTATGAGGATGTCTCAGGGCTAG
This sequence comes from Chrysochloris asiatica, assembly GCF_000296735.1. Taxonomy (NCBI): domain Eukaryota; kingdom Metazoa; phylum Chordata; class Mammalia; order Afrosoricida; family Chrysochloridae; genus Chrysochloris; species Chrysochloris asiatica. Next base: position 7,541,887 of record NW_006408655.1, read on the forward strand.
GCAGTGTTTTCTTCTATTGTACGTGGGGTCGCCATGAATCAGAACTGACTTTCAGCATTTATCACAACAAGTAGTTAATCTGAGGATTTTCACCCCACTCACGACACATGTAATTTAAAATCATTTTATACCAACAATATATATTAGCTGTTTTCTTGAATCTTGAACCCATTAAATTACCTCAATCATGCATATTAACTTAAAACAGATATACATGTAAAGGATAAAGTAAAGCAAACTTCCTACCCGTCTGAAAATGTGCAGAGCTACAATTTGCTGTGTTTTACAATTGTATATATTATATGGACTCCTGGTGTGACACTGTGGGTTAATACCCTAGACTGCAAAGTCGGTTTGAACTGCAAGGCCGGCTGTTCAAGCTTACCTGCTGCTCCTTGGGAACCCTTTACAGGATCACTATGGGTCGGAATGGACTCGACAACACTTAACAACCACAAATAGATTCTATGTAAAGAATTGGAGTCCTGACATGGTACTGTAGGCTCAGTACTGGACTGCTAACCTCAAGATCAGCTGTTCAAAACCACCAACTATTCACTGGAAACCTATATAGGGTCGGTATGAGTTGGAACCAAATTCATGACACACACAACAACAACAACATCATATGTAAAAGATTAGAGAGTACCATTTTAAACTCTCAATTTTCTTATATAAATATTGATTCAGGAGTCTATTTTACATAACTAAGTAATATAAATATAATTTCTTGGAAGTTTTAGCCATTTATTTTAGGCCTGCTAAAATGCTTACATGGCGCTGTGGGCTAATGTGTCAGACTGCAAAGTCGTTTGAACTGCAAGATCAGTGGTTCAAGCTTACCAGCTTCTCCTTGGAAACCCTGTACAGGGGCGCTATGGGTCGGAATCGACTCGACAACACTTAACAACAACAACAAAAGTGGTTACGAATCGGGCTACTAATCTCACAGTCAGCAGTTCGAAACTACCAGCTGTTCCATGGGAGAAAGATGAGGCTTTCTGTTTCCCTTAAGATTTACAGCCTCGGAACCCTGTACAGGGTTGTTGTGAGTCGGAACTGACTCCATAGTACATAACAACAACAACTAACTGACTGAAGAGTAGTTGTACATATTTGTACAATATGCCAAAGGATATTGAAACCGAAAGGAAAATTTGAACAACTTTAAAACAGTATTTTAATAAGTCATACTATTTAAATTGATATATTTGGCAGTAGACAAGGAATTGTAAAGTGATGAATATTAAAAATAATTAACTAAAAATGTTGACTTACAAAATAAAGGTAGAGAGGCTTGCTACATTGTTTAAGAGGAAAATATTCTAGGGGGCTAAAAAATTCTGAACTGTATGCACCTAACATTATGTCCTAAAAACAAAATTGCTAAGAATTTTATTCTGTGCTTTAAACCATTGTTCCCACATGAGCATTTGTCTGTTATGTAATCCAAGAATGGTGCATAAATAAAATTGAGAGCAAGGGGCCTCCTAATTTTTTTTTTTTTTTAGGAAAAACTAGGCAATTGAAAACAAAACAAAACAAAACAAAAAAACCCAAGCTATAAATGAGGCTGAAAGAGGATGGGACTTAGAAGTAGTAAATTTTGTGAATTAAATTTTCATGTTACAGATTTTATGTCTTTTGAAATGTTATTTTTATTTTAGTGTTTCATTATTCCACTCTACATTTGATTGTTGCTACAGGGCCTTTGCATCTCTGCCTCCAACCTTTTTATACTTCTTTGCCTAACTGACTTCTTATAGTCATTCTTTATGGCTTTGTTTAGATGTTGATTCCTCTTGGGAAACGTTCCCTAAGCCCTCACAGTAAGTTGATTTATGCTTTCCTTCCTCCTAGTGTTCCTCTCTCTTAGAGTACTTATCACAAATGTACTTAATTACTGTTTCTCCACTAACTATAAATTCCATGCCTAGCAAAATGCTTAGCATATTGTAGATGTTCAAAACATTTAAATAGACTGGAGGAAGTAATAAATATTTTTCTAAGTGTTTTCTTATATCTTAAAAACATAGATTATCTTAACAGCTCAGGTAAGTAGGTAAGACATCTTCGTAAATGTGGATACTTAATCTCACAGAAGCTTGGATAATTGTCTTCATCACAAAGCGACTTAATAGTCATAATTGGCACTAGAACCCAAGTATCTTAGTTGCTGCCTAAAATCCTGTGCTCTATCTCCTCTACCATGTAGTATTAGTAAGCCGCTTCTTCTAGGAATTTCTGATAAACTCTTTTAAGTGTTGAAACAAGCCCACTGTTTAGGCCTTTAGGTAATATGACTGTCTTATAATTGTGAAACTTAGTGGCTTTTGAGATATCCTTGAGGAACATCAAGGGAGTTTGGGTGGAGTTTGGGTGTGGAAGATAACTTTAATTGATAAATACTGGAAGTTAAGTTTGGGGATGGAAGAAGTACTTTGGGCTAAAGCTGACCCAAGTTCCAGAGGACCTTTTTAGGCTTCCTGAAATTTTGAAAAGTCTTCTCAAACCAAAAACTCTTAAAATCACTCAAGGAAAAGTATATAATTCACTGAAAGATCAGAATCAGTATAAAACTTGACAAAGTTGTTGGGCTGAGATAATGCCTGAAAGTAAGAGCCTGGAGTAATAAAATGCCCCGTGACTGACTGACTTCTGATTGTTGAGAAACATAGCAGCTAAAGTTCCAGAAAGATGGAGGTACTTGGTCTTACTGGATTCATTGATAAAAGTGTAAGGTGGTATACTTAGAACTTGTTCCCTTGTTACTTATTTAAACATACTTTGTGTGAAATACTTTATTTCATGTTCATTGTGGGCAGAACTTTGGAATTTCAATTGAATTCATGTACTGACTAACAGAAACAGAAGGGCTGCATCTTGAGAAATATTTAGTCTTGTAGTGAGTGGAATGACTTGTCTGACCATGGACTAGTGGTGATGGTGATGTGCCGTGGAGTCGGTTCCGACTCATAGCGACCCTGTACAGTGTTTCCGAGGCTATAAATCTTTACGGGAGCAGAAAGCCTCATCTTTCTTCTGCCGAACAGCTGGTAGTTTCGAACTGCTGACCTTGCAGTTCACAGCCCAATTCGTAACCACTACACTACCTGAACTCCTTGACTATAGAAGAGACTTCCTTAATTTTCAAAATGAAATATTGGTTCTTGCCATATGCCCCACATTTTCTGTCATAAGGGTAATTTAATTTGAAATTTATTGCTTATTCAGATTCTGTTAAAAGTCTAGGTGAAAACATGATATTTGTGTGTATGTGGTCTCCAAAGGAAATGATCTCTATCCATTTTTCTTAGTCTCTGTGTTAATCATTACTAAATTCTGTACATAGACTTACTTTCCTATAGAAATGTCTTTATAAAACTAGCTTATTATGCCCTCTTTTATTTATTTTTTAATTGAGGGCTTATTTAAAAAGTAGACAGTCAGATTTTTTTCTTTAAAATTTTTAAAACCTTTTTATTGTGAGTTGAGTGAAGGTTTTCAGAGCATATAATCAGTTTTACATATTCCACAAACCATCTACTTTGCTTCATTACCATTATTGCAGTCCTCTCCATGTGACATCAGTTAACAGTATTCACCTCTATTCACTTCAACTCTGTCATTCTTCTCTGTGTCTCCCGCTACCTTCATCTTTCCTCTGCTAACCTTCCTCTTGTGGTATATTACCTGCTCTATCACCCATGATAACATGTGTCTGCCTTCTAGCCCGTTAATAATTTTTTCTTGCCCCAACCCCACCCCAGGTAACCATCATAGAATGCTTATATTATCAAGAAAATATTTTTATAACTTTTTGCCACAATGGTCTCATACAATATTTGCCCTTTTGTGTTTCACTGATTTAACTCTCTATAAGGGACCAGTCACTGGAGAAGGATATCATGTTTGGTAAGGTAGAGGGTCAGAGAAAAAGAGGAAGACCCCCAAAGAGATGGAATGGCCAAGTGGCAGCATCGATGGACTCAAGTGTGGCAACAGTAGTGAGGTTGGCCCAGGATTGGGCAGTGTTTGTTCTGCTGTGCATAAGGTTGCTGTGAGTTGGTACCAACTCGATGGTACCTAACGACAGCAACAACAATAATGTCCTCCAGGATTCTCAACTAGTTTCTTTGTCCCACGTAATTTTCCATGCTGAGTTAATTTTATTTGTGGTTTTTCTTTTCATTTTAATTTCTGTTTTGTTAATGTTTACTAAATCTTTTTGATTTTCCTCTATTTAATTTTGATGTTTAAGTAAGTTAATTTTCTTTAAGATTGTCTTACAATTTATCATTTTCCCCCCTCGTTTAAAACAGTCAGTCCTGATAACAATTATTCACTATTGTACCACAAGAGACCTATCTCCATCTCCTTTCATCAGCTTCACCCAGACACATTGGATACTATTCAGTGGAGATTCTACCCTCCTCCAAACCCTCTGGATCTAGGTTCCCTCTTGAAAGCTTGTAAGCCTGTCACTTCTTGCCCTTCTGGCCCCCCATTTTGGGTAGCCAATGTCCAAGTTGCCCGTCCCTATCTACTCTGTGTATGGAGGGGGTGGGAATGATCCTTGCTGTAAAGACTTGTTCCCTCTTTTGAGCTACTGCATCCATAGGTGTAGGTCAAGTTCATCAAATTGTATCAGATTATTCTTTTTTTCCTCTTCTTTCTTCTTCTAGTTGAACTCTGATCATCCAGTCATTGAAACCAGGTCAGGTGGGTATTATCTGCAAGCGTGGGTGTTCTTATACATATGCCCTCTGTTCTTATCAGCTGGATGCTTCACTCTCCACTCTAGTCCTCTGTGGCTATGTCACTGACTCTGGTCCCAAGAGTCCCCAGGTCTTGCCATACTGCTGGCCAACCAGATTTCCACCCGGGGTTCACAGCAGTCTATTAAACATTGTAGGGCTTAGCTTACAGCTTCATTACTGTTTTTCCCTCACTTCCCCTTTTCTGTGACGAATGTGGTCAGCAGTCAGAGTGCATGTCTGCTTGTGTATTCCCATTGAGTTTTAGTCTTGGAAGGGGGTTTGCCTTGAGGTAGTGCCCTGACCCAACCACTTGCCTTGATGTCTCCTGGGCAAGCAACTTACTTGTTCTTGTAGTAATCAGTTGGACTGCCTATATTGTTTTGTATTTTTCCTGTTGGTCTTTTCTTTCAAGAAGTGTCTACTGTTCTTCTAGCCACTCCAGGCTAGTCTGCTTGTCTTCAAGTAGAAATTTCCTACCTCAGAAAATTGTGGATGGGGTTCAGGATTCCACCTATGGTCTTATGTAAGGCAGAGGCTCCGCAGGAAGCCTTCTTCACTGGGCACGTTATAGCCCCATTTTAGGTATTCCAATCAGTTATATGCAGAAGACAGAGCAGTCTTATTTTTTAATCTGATAATTTTATATGGCCTGTGAATGATAAAATTTTGACAGAGAAAATGTTCTCCACTCCTGTTATAAAGTTAATAATTGTCTTCCTCTTACATCCCTGACCTCCTTGGTTACCATCATAGAAGATCTTAATTTTTTACAACAGAATTCACATTTTGTTTTGTGACATTAATTGTAGTCCTCACGGTATAACAGCATTCTTTTCCATTTCCAATCATTATTCTTTTCTATCCATTCTTCCTTTCTGAGGTTTATCCCTTAGCAAATTCTGCCCTTTAGATTTTATATGGTTGATTATTCTAAGGAGTGTTATTGTTTACCTGAAAATTGAGCCATGGGGATGGGTTTTTCATTTTCACTCTTAAAAGGTGTCCCACTAGTCTGTATCAGTCTAGCAAGTCTGGCATTTTAAAAATGATTTTGAGTTTTGTCCCACATTTTTCTTCTACTATATCCAGGATCCTCTGTTGTGGTCCCTTTCAGAGATATCTGTAGTGGTAATTGGGCACCCTCTAGTTCTTTTAGTTTCAGGGTACATTCATAGTCTTTAGAATTATCTATCTCAAAATATTTTAGTGTAGGTGGAGTATGAATAAAATAAAAAATTAATTCCATTTGAAGATATATTTTTAAAATTGGTTGTTTTGTAAATGTTTCCTCTTTACATATTACCCATGAAACCTTTTAGAGTGGATAACCTTCTAGTATTGTCCCATTTTCTCTCTATGGTTATAGAGAGATTTGATTAGTCATAATCCAGTCTTCTTCTAGCAGGTGGGTGTATTAGGTGTAACACAGTAGCAATGAAGACATGACTAACTTAGAATTTGCAGCTCTCTAGAGAACTTTTGGAGTCTGGTGTGGTGCTGTAGAATAAGCATTGGATCCTAACAGGAAGGTCAATAGATCTAACCTACCAGCTGCTCCTTGGAAACCCTATACAAGGTCGCCGTGAGTTCGAAACAACTCTCAATGGCCGTGTATAACAGCAGCAGAGGACTTTTAAATGAAAATAAAATTATCTTTTAGGTGAGTAGCTAGTTTGAATGAGTTCCTTAAAGCTTTATGAATTTATAGTAATACAGTAAACCTGTGAAAGCCGGAACCTGCGTAAGATAGAAACATGTCAGAGAAGGAAAATGGGAATATTTTCTACTAGAGAGTGTTAGGAACATAGTTAGACTGCACAGAAGACTTGTGTAACGTGGAAAAACAAGGCTGTCCCATTTTCTGTTTTTAGTGACTTATATGAGTTAGAACCGACTTGATGGCACTTAACAACAATATATGCCTCATGCATATAAAAAGAAAAGAACTGTGAACATGATATTATCCATTAAAAATTTTTAAATTAAAATTTACTCAAATAAAGAAAAAATTATATATTAATCTTTACAGTTTGTTCATTCATCAGTCAACAATGTATTGCTTGTCTAAGTGCCAGATATGTGCTTAGATGTGGATTATGCAAAGAAATATAAAGCACAGGCTTGCCACTAAGGAGCCTATTTGCTAATGGAGAGATACATAATTCAGTAAAATACTGTTTGGTAAGTGTTTGCTATAAAGACACATGGAGTACATGTGAAGGCTACATAGCTCAAGACTTGGGAGTGAGGGGAAAGTATTATTTCCAGAAGAAGGCATTATCTCTACTGGATTTCCTAGGAGCTAGTGATACGTAGCCCTGGTGTGAGTGACATTGTGGGTTAATGTGCCAGACTGCAAAGCCGTGTGAACTACAAGGTCGGTGGTTCAAGCTCACCAGTCACTCCTTGGAAACCCTATACAGGATCGCTATGGGTCAGAACTGACTCGATGGCACTTAACAACAACAACAACAAGTAATAATATGGAGGAGGAAGAGGAGAAAACTGCATTCAAGTAGAGGGTACATTTTGTGTAAAAGCACAAAGGCTAGAGAAAGACGGCGTGTGGTGGAGAAAGCAAATGTTATGTATAGCTGGAGCTTTGGGTAATGGGGCAAGAGAGAGGAAAGTCGGTTGTGGATGGAGAAGAAAACAGGTCGGATTATGAAGGACATAATGTAAAGTTTGGATTGATCCTGAAAATGATGGAAATTTATTGAAGATGTTATAGGGATGGGGCTCCATTCAGTGTTTTAGCAAGATTATTTTTGCAGTAATGTGGAGTATAGACTGAATTGGGGGGCGGCAGGATTGGGAAGGGCAGAAATTCATATTTTTATAGCATTTGGAGAGTAGATAAGAGATTAATTAATTAATATGACATTAATTATATTCACAATGCTGTGCTACCATCACGACTATCTAATTCCAAAACTTGTAAAAGAGTAAAGCCTGCCAGACTTAGTGATTTAGTAGGAGGGGGCAGGATCAAGTGAAAAAAGAGACTGCGATAGGAGACTATATACTACTTGTTAAGTGTTGTTCAGTCGGTTCCGACTCACAATGACCCTGTATAGAATTTCCGAGGAGCCAGTGGTAGTTTTGAACCACTGACCTTGTGGTGATTGTGGCTTCTAGAGCCAAGACTGTAAGTGTTGAAGTGCTTAGCTGCACTTCAGATATGTGCTAAGGAATTCGAAGAATAGAAAAGTTTAAAATAAGCTCTGCTCTAGATATGAGTATTATGTATTTATTATTGAGGAGATAAGACATTTATTCCATCAAACAAATTCAAGAACCACATAACATGCTATTTCAAGGATTGCTGCTATCTGTTGTATAACTTCAGGGGTACCATTTACACCATGGTGTGTGTGAATGGCTTGCCTTGGCTTTGTACAATGCAGAGCCTGCCCAGCTATATTGAATACTATCTATTTGATTCTCTGCTTTCAAACTTTTTGTGTATGTACCTTGGAGTAGAATTTCTGAGTGATATGATAGTGTGGGCACTGTGGGATAAAGCACGGAACCACAAGGTCGGTTTGAACCACAAGGTTGGCGGTTCAAACACAACCAGCTGCTCCTTGGAAACCCTAAACAGGGTTGCTCTGAGTTGGAACTGACTCAACAGCACTTAACAACAACAATGATAGTTCTATGTTTAACTTCCTGAAAAACTGTTTTCTAAAGCAGCTATACCATTTTGCATGTCCACCAACAATTCTTAAGGGTTCCAGTTTCTCTACACCCTCAACAATACTTGTTATTCTTTTACCCCTAATTTTTAAATTTATATAGATACAGCTGCTCCATGGGACACAGATGAAGCTTTCTGCTCTAGCAAAGACAGTCCCAGTACATTGTTGTTGTTAAGTATCATCAAGTTGGTTCCAACTCATAGTGATCCTGTACAAGGTTACCTGTGCAGGAAAATATATATGTATATAGTCCAGTACTTGTCCTCCATTGCTGCACCAGGACATTCTCTCTATCTATTGATCACTCGATCTATGTATATTGTTGTTAGTGTCATTCATATATATGTGTGTTTTAGGAGTCCTGATGTGGCACTGTACGATAATCCACTGCACTCTCTCTCTCTTTATATATATATATACACATATGTGTGTGTGTATGTGTGAGTAGAAATTGTTAATTGCCATTGAATTGGTTCCAACTCTAGTGACCCTGTATAACGTTTCCAGGTAGTACGTGGTGGGTTTGCATTACCGACCTTGCAGTTAACAGTCCAGTGCTTATCCTACAGCACCACACCAGAACTCCTGTATGTGTAATATGAGGTTAAGGATAGCTGATGATGCAGTGGCTGAAGCACTTGGTTGTTAATCGAAAGTTAGCAGTTCAAACCCACCAGCTACTCTGTGGAAGAATGATGTGTGAGTCCATAGAGATTTTGCCTTGGAAACCCAATGGGGTAGTTGTACTTTATACTGTAGAATCACTATGAGTTGGAATCAAATCATTGGCAGTGTGTTTGGTTTTGGTAATAAGAGAATGAATTCATTTTTTTTCAGTCTTCTTTTCTTACCTATATTATTTAGCCTTATGTCAGCATCATCTTTTTAAGTTTTAGTGTTTTATTTTATTTTTAACTTTTTATTGTGAATTGAGTGAAGGTTTACAAATCATCAGTACCACATTCAACAAATTAAACATTTTGTGTCATTACAATGATTGTAATCCACTCCATGTACCATCAGTTAATATTATTTACCACTTTTTACTTTTTCCCCTCCCCTCCCCTCTCAACCCACCCTGTAACCATGATAGAAGGTTTCATTTAGCAACAAAATCTTTTCTTTATTTTTACAACAGTGGGCTCATGCAATATTTTTCCTTTTGTGATTGACCCATTTCATTCAGCATAATATCTTCCGGGTTCATCCATGTTGTGAGTTGTTTTGTAGATTCTTAGTTATATTCTTCAACGTTGTGTAATATTCCATTTTGTGTATGTACCAAAGTTTGTTTAACCATTCTGTTGATGGGCATTTGGGTTGTCTCCATCTTTTTGCTACTATGAATACTGCCGCAATGAACATGGGTATACATAGATCCATTTATATCACAGCTCTTATTTCTTGAGGCTATAAACCAAGCAGAGGGCTTGCTGGGTCACATGGTATTTCTGTTTCCAACATTTTGAGAAAGCGACACACTGTTTTCCCCAGTGGTTGGACCATTGTATAGTCCCACCAGCACTGTAGTAGGGTCACAGTCTCTTCACACCCTTACCAGCATTTGTTGTTTTCTGTTTTTATGAACTTATGAATGCTTCAGTAAGATGATATCTTATTTTGATTTTGATTTGCATCTCTCTAGTGATTAATAATGGTGAACGTATATTCCTTTGCTTGTTGGCTACCTGAATGTCTTCTTTGGTGAAGTGTCTGTTCATATCCTTTGCTTATTTTTTTAACTGGATTATTTCTCTTTTTCTTGTTGAGGTATTGAAGTGCTCTATAAATTTAGAGAGTACCAGCCATTCTGTGGGAGAAAGATAAGACCTTCTACTCCGATAAAGATTTACAGCCTCCAAAATCCTATGCAGGGTCGCTGTGAATTGGAACCAACTCCACGGCACACCACCACCACCACCACCAGTCCTTTGTCTGAGATGTCACTACCAAACATGTTTTCCCACTCTGTGGGCTCTCTTTTTACTCTTCTGGTGAAATTCTTTGATACATAACACATGCCTAAATTTTAGGAGCTCCCAGTCATCTATTTTAACTTATGTTTGTGTGTTTCAGTTATATTTGGTAGTGTATTTATTCCAGGTACCAGAGCTCCTAAGTTTGTCCCTATTTTTTCATTGATGATTTGTATAGTTTTAGGTTTTACATTTAAGTCTTTAATCCATGTTGAGTTCATTTTTGTGTATGGTGTGAAATATGGGTCTCATTTAATTTTTAAGCAAATGAATTTCCAATTTTGCCAGCAAAATTTTTGAAGAGACTGTCTTTCCCCATTTAATGCATTTTGACCCTTTGTCAAAGATCAACTGACTGTAGGCGGATGGACTTAGTTCTGGGTTCTGAATTCTGTTCCAGTGATCTATGACTCTTTTATTGTACTTGTATCAAGCTGTTTTAACTAATGTGGTTCTTTCGTAGAGTTTGAGATTAGAAAGTGAGAGGCTTCCTACTTTATTCTTTCTTAATAATGCTTTGCTTATCTGGAATCTCTTTCCTTTCCATATAAAGTTCGTGATGAGTTTTTCCATTTCTTGTAAGAATGCTATTGGAATCTGGAGTGGAATTAGCATTATATCTATAGATGATTTGGGGTAGTTTTTTTGCTTTATTACCCAATAGCTTTTAGGCAGGATATTGTTCAATTTCCATGTATTTGATCTTTCCCCCTCTATCTTCCTATTGTTGATTTCTAATTTTACAGTATGATTATCTGAAAAGATGCTTTGTAATATTTTGATGTTTTGAAATTTATTGAGGTTTGCTTTGTGGCCAAATATGTGGTTTATTCTTGAGAATGTTCATATGCACTGAAAAAGATTGCATATTGTATTCTTGTTGTGTTCAGTGCTCTGTATATGTCTATGATGTCAGATTGGTTGATTGTGTTGTTTAGTTTTTCTGTTTGTTTGTTGAGTTTCTTTTTAGTTACTCTGACCTTCAAAAGTGTTGTTTTAGAATCTCTTACTTTAATGGTGTAGAACTGTAGGGTAAGCACAGGACCACAAGGTCTGTTTGAACCACAAGGCTGGCTGTTCAAACTCCTCAGCTGCTCCTTGGAAACTATAGACTGGGTCGCTATGAGTTGGAACTGACTCGATGGTACTTAACACCAATAACCATTATTGTAGTGTTACCTATTTCTTTGCCACTCCTGCTCATTTTTTATTACTATTACGTTAGTATATTTTTTCCCTCCGCCGATTTTGAGTCTATTTCTGTCTTTGTGTGTGTGTCTCTAAACAGCATATTGAAGGATCCTGTTTTCTTGTCCATTCTGCTGTTCCCTGTCTCTTGACTTGTGTAATTATGAATAGATATGTATTGATTGCTGTCATTTTAATATGGGCTTTCTTTGTCATGGTGCTGCTTTCTTTGTTCCATATCATTTTCTGCTTTGAGTTAATTTTGTTTGTGGGTTTTCTTTTCATTTTCTTCATTTCTGTTGTGGTAATGTTTACTAAATCTTTCTGATTTTAGTCTTTATCTTGAAATCTACTTGACGCCCTTGCCATTTTGAAGTTCTGCATCTACACTATTCTATTTTATGCTTTGTATTTGACATCATTACAAATTGTTGTCTCTGGTTCCCTATATTTGGTTTTATAGGTTTGTTTTATTTTAAATACTTTTATATATGGATTGAGTTCCTGGCTGCTGTTGTCATGTATGTTAATCTCAAATTGTTGTCTGCTGCTGTTGATTTCAATTCCAACAACATCCTTTAGTATTTTTTGTAAAACTGGTTTTGTTATTTACAAATTACCTTAATTTCTGTTTGTCTGGATATGTCCTGGTTTCATGGTTATATTTGTTGGCAGTCTTTGCTGCATATGTGATTCTTGGTTGGCAATTTTTTTCTTTCAGAGTTTTGTACATGCCATCACGTTGCCTTCTCACCTGCATGATTTCTGCTGATTAGTCTTATTGGTTCTCCTTTGTAGGTAGCTTTTTGTTTTTCCGGAGCTGCTTTCAGGATTCTTTCCTTGATTATGATATGTCTTGGTGATTTTTTTGAGGGGATCTAGATATACTTTATAGATCCCCTCAAAAAAAATTTTTTTTTGATATCCTATGCGAGTAAATTTTACTAAAGGGAATACAGAGAACTTCCAGAGGTTCAAGCCGGATTCAGAAGAGGCCATGGAATGCGGGGTATCATTGCTGATGTCTGATGGATTTTGGCTGAAACCAGAGAATATCAGAAAGATGTTTACCTGTGCTTAATTGACTACGCAAAAGCTTTTGATTGTGTGAATCATGACAAGCTATGGACAACATTG
>NW_006408655.1:7556036-7557142 GCF_000296735.1 Chrysochloris asiatica
GAAATCTTATTGTTAGTCTTCTGGATTTCTATTTGCAGGTATTATATTGTTTCAAAATTTACATTCATTTTGTCCATTTGTTCTTGTAGTGTTTTCATGGGTCCTTCTAATTTTTTTTCTTTGTTCTCCTTGCTTTCCTTGACTTTTTGTCAATCCTTTGATGGTACCTAAATATCATTGTTTTGAACTCTTTTCTATTAATGCCATTTTTTTTCTTACTCAGAATTGTCTTTTGGCTCTGCATCTTGGTCATTGTTTGCTTGTTTGTTTTTCCCATTCTCTCTTGTTTCTATGTGTACGCTAAAATTTTCTGTGGTCTCTGGGACTTTGTGGTGTTTTTGCATTTGTATTAGATGATTGTATGTTGTGTTTATAGGTTCTCACCAACTGTTTCCTGTAGGTATAGTTACAGAATGGACGTGTGTGCACTATTCTCCAGTTTTGTACATTAGTGTAGGGTGATTTGGGTGGTGTTGCTGCTGTCTAGCACTGATCAGGTGGTATAGGAGCTGGTCTTGTCTCTTGCTCAGTGGATAGAGTACAATGTGCAGGGTACAGTTGTGACTGGGCTGCCTGGACACAGTTGGTATTTACTGTTGGGTGAGAAAGGAGAAACCACCTGCCCTCTGCAGCTCACAAACCAAGAAGCAAAACAGAATACATAAGCAAGACAATGAAAAGGAAAAATAATTAAGGATAAAAAAGAATTAAAAACTTTTTTAAATTAAAAAACTTATAAATTAAAAGTCTGGGACCAGAAAAAAAAGAAATATAATAACTAAAAAAGAGAAAAGACGATGGGAAGCTGGAGCTATAGAAGAGAAAATAAAAGGAAGAAATAAAAATAACCCTTGGAAAAACTAGGGAGAGGGAAGATGAAAAGAGAGAGAGTAGAGAGCAGTAAAGAAAGACTAAGAGAAAAAAAAAAAAATAGCAAAGGGAAATGAGATACAGAAGAAAAGAAGGAAAAACAAAAACTGAGATGAAAAGGATAAAATTCAAGGGTTTGTAATGTGAAGAATCAAGAGGTGAAAAAAATTAACAAAATAATGAAACAATAAAAGGAAAAACAACAATCCCTAAAGGAGTCCTGGTGTGGTGCTGTG
>NW_006408655.1:7559377-7559931 GCF_000296735.1 Chrysochloris asiatica
TATGAGATGGGTGTGGGGGTGATATGACAGCAGAATTCCTGTCTCTCAGTGGAGTACCTGTCGGCTTTGGTGTTATTTATGTTCACGGGCACTCAATCCGGGAGTTGTTCGTGGATGTCCTTGGTGGAGCTAGTTTCAGTGTCTAGTCTATTAGAACCACAGGGAAGCTGGTGGCAGGGTGACTAGTAAAATGCTGATTTGGTGGCTTTGTGGGTTCTATAGCTCCTAAGCCAAGCCTACCTGAATGCAGACACTGAAATGGCATACCAAAGTGGCAAAGGTGGCCCTGCACCTCACTCTGGTGTGGTTCCAAACTCCCAGAAAACAGGGGCTGTGTTGGGGCTAGATGAGGATGGGAACTGGCCCCACTTCTTATCATCAAGGGAGCATGGGGAAAAAGAATGCCTAGCACCTTTCCAGCCATCTGTATTGTATAACTGTGCTTGGTCACCTTCTGTTGCCACAGCTGTTCCCAAAGGTTCAAGATGGTTGTGCTGTTTCATGCAGGCCATTAACCTGTCTGTCTCTCTCTCTCACTGTCCCTGCTCAGCTTC
>NW_006408655.1:7562856-7578976 GCF_000296735.1 Chrysochloris asiatica
TGGTTGATGATGCATGGAGGGGATTGTAACCATGGCAATGAGATGATATACAATAGAATGAATGTAAAATTAATGTTCTCCCATGTAAACTATCACATAATTCACAATAAAACATTTAAGAAAAAGAAAAAAAAGAATTGCCTTAAGTCATATATAGATATATATATATTACTTGCCTGACACTTTCTAATCCCTGGGCAGTTGACTGGACCGTATTAGCCAGGTTGTTATTATTATTATTATTATTTTGCATAACTGAATTGCAATGTAAATGTTAGAAGCAATATATCTAGTATGGCACTGGAACAAGAAAAATAGACAAGGAGCTCAAAGCTGTAAGTTGCGGAGGAGAGAGCATTGTACAGATTTATCCTGTAAATTAAATTTAAAAAATATTTTTACAATTTTAATGTTTTTATGGAGAGAGTTAATTATTTTCTAGACATTCCAAATCCATTGCCAAATCATTCTGACTCACTATAACTCCATAGGACAGAGTAGATTTCCAAGGCTGTAAACCTTCATGGAAGCAGACTGCCACATCTTTCTCTTATGAAGCAGGCTGATGTGCTTGAACCTCTAATCTTTTGGTTAGCAACTGAGCATTTAGCTGTTGTGCCAGAAAGGCTCCTTTCCCTGGATACTAATGGGTAGTAAAGAAATTATTTTTCATATTGAATGTAATAATAACATATGTTAGGTTAGTATATGTTAGGTCCTGTAATTGAGACCCCAGTAAGGTTGCCCCCCTTCACTGGATAGAGGCCTGCTTATAAGATGTTGTGGTAACTACTGAAACTGTTATAATTTATGGGCTCTACATTTTCATGCATTCACTCACCATGGATCTCTGGATTCCTATTGGACAGGCAGGTAAGGAAAAAATTGTTGTTATATGTTACTTATGTGTTTTTTTCTTGTTTTCCTTATTTGTTCTTCTCTTTCCGTTCCTCTTGCGTTTTTAAGTGTATCCTTAGGACAAATCTATAGTTAGAATAGCAAAATCTCCATGGTAAATCTGTGTAAGAGGTGAGAACATCCCTGTAGAGAAAGAGAACTACCTGGGAAGCATTAAGTGGTAATTGAGGAAACAGAAATTTGTGGCAGTATTTTTATGAGAATAAAATTTTGTTCTTTAATAAAATTACCTTATTCAAATATTTCAAACTGACACTTTAACTTGTTAAGTGCTGTCGAGTGGGTTCCGATGCATAGCGACCCTGTATAGGGTTTCCGAGGAGCATACCCATCCACACAAAAACCCAGCTTTGATGTTGGTACTGGAATAGAAGGAAAGGAATTGTGAGTCATTTTATTGGGCTTGCCTCTCATGGGCCAGATGCCATAGAAAAATGAAGGAGAAAATGATCTAAAACAGAAAATGCTAGTATATAAACAAGTGAAATACCTTTATGTGAGAGAGATAGGGAGCAAAATAACTTTACTGCTAAAATTGCAAGTGGAAATCTTCTGAAATGAGGAGATTGTAGTAGATAGACTATATCATGTAACTAATAATAAAGATATAACTGAGTTAAATGTTAGCTATAAAACAGATTAATCCATTGTTCCAATCCTTAAAGAAAAGTTCAAAGTTCTTAGGGTTTAACTGAAAATATCTCATTAAATAACCCAATATGGACCGATTTCCCAATTATATTTCAAAAGATAAGCTGGTACATTCACATAAATTTATCAAGTGGGGAAAAAAACAGCAAAATGATCAAGAAAAAATATCTACCTGAAACAATTGTGATTCTTTTTAAGCTATCTTAAGCACACTTATTCTTTATATTTCTTGGTCTTATTAAAGCATTTATTGTGAAACTTTAAATATATGTTAATAAACCTGCATTTTCTTTTTTAGAGTGGTGATTATTATTTTATGTAATATTATACATATTCGTTATAAAAATATCACTTAAAGAAAATTACCAAGAAGAGGTCAAATTGTTTTAAATCCAACTTTCTAGAAATAATCTGCATTAACATTTATTTGGCAGTCATCATTCTAATACCTTATTCTGCAGTACAAATGTTTTATTGTGAGTTTAATAAATTATCTATATATTTTTAAAAAGCTCAGACAATAAAACAAACACCATCCACAAACATAGGCATTTCCATTTCTTTAACATGAGCGATCCACATGATTGTTGAGGTTGTTATCTAAGGTCACATCATTAACTGTATCTGTAATAAGCATCATCATTCTCAGCTTGTGTTATTTGATAACACATATACTCACTTATCAACTGTCTTGTCATCTGATATTTTGCAGTTACCACAATAGTTAAAAAATCGGACAATTTTGCACATTAATGACACACATCTGGCAGTAAGGAAGCCTGAGGTCCTGACAAGGTCTCTTACTGTTGGACCCTGTGTGCATGTAGAGGGAAATATTTTCCTTCCTGGGAGCAGAAAAGGGGGCATGGTCTCAAGCTGCTAGAGTGTCAGGCAGAGCAGAGAAGCGGCTGAAGTGGAGCTAACAGGGATGGGTTGCTGCCTGCCACGTCCTGGTTGTTCCCAGGGGGCTCAGGCTGGGACAGCAAAAGCCAGTGTCCTGAAAGTGGGCCACCCTTGGGAGGAAGTGGAACCCTAGAATCTGGTCTCAACTCTCAGCCTAAAGAGTGGCAGGAACCAGCTGGGTTGTGGTCAGAAGGAGTTCTGAGATGGAACACTCCAGGGCCTGGGGCCTGTGACACCTTATGTCAACTGGCCAGCACCTGTGCAGCCCCTTAACCTTCCTTGATGCTCCCTCCAGGGTGGGCACAGGTGAGAGTGGAGCAGTCTGTGTAGGTGGGGGTGGGGCCATCAGGTGTGTGGCCTGTGGTAGCTACAGTTTAAGGTCAATGTCCAAGGCCAGGCCTGGCCATCATGGCCTTGACAGAAGTACTGGATTGTTGGTTCTCCTGGAGGATGGAGGTTTGGAGAGTATGCTTGCACAAGGGGCTGGCAGGGATACCTAGCTGGCAGCATGCACCTCCTGCCCACTGTTACCCAGACCCTCCCTCCTGAGGACAGGGATTCCCCCTGCCCCCAACAAAGTTACCATGGACATTTATTTTTGGGTTGTTGAAGGCTTGAGCTGGGGTTACCCATTCTGACAATATGGTGAGAGCAGGAGAGGGAAGGGACCCCAGGAATGGGGAAGAGGTGATATTTGGGCCACTCTGGTCCTGGAAGACTGGGCAGCCCCCTCTTGCAGACACATGGGGGAGAGGAAGGAGAGGTGGCAGTGGCAGGTTACATCAGTAAGACATCCTGTGGGACTTTCACAGCACAAGTGTGTGTGGGGTTAGGTGATGTCATCCTCCCCTGTCACATAACACCCTGGTTTTTGGAACCTATCAATCTCAGTAAGTGAAGAGTGGATGTGCTATTATTATTATTAAATCTAATTTTGATCTAATCCTAAATGAAAATATTTTCTTTTTATTCTATTTTAAACATATCTGAATATTGATAGTTTTTTTTCCTTTCTTCTTTTGTATCTCTTTTGTTTTTAAAGAAAGGATGTAGCAACATCAAGTTGAATATCAAACCAGTTGCCATCACGTTGATTACAATTTACAGCTTCCCTGTAGGACAGAGTAGAACTGTCTCATAGGTTTCCAAGTATGTAAATCTTTACTGAAACAGACTGCTGTAGCTTTCTCCTTTGGAGCTATTGGTGGGTTCAAACCATCAATATTTTGGTTAACAACCAAGTGCTTTAACTACTGTACTACCAAGGCTCTTTATTCAAATTGTATAACCTGGTATGGATTAAGTAAAATTTAGAAAGTCTAGGGTACTTGTTGCGGTTCAAATTCTGTCATTAGGCTAAACTACCATTGTTAAAACAGAAATAGTAGTCAACTATATTGCAAATTTTACAATAAGGCAAAGCTGGAATAAATAGTTGGAGTATCCATCAAAATGATCAAAATGTAATTATCATTTGCCTTCCTTTCTATAACTTACCTGTGTTTTAGCACATAAAATTTATTTAACAATGATTAATAATGTCTATATTCCTTACCTGGCTACATCATTTAGTAGTTGCTTGACAATTTACTTTACCTTTCTCAACCTTAATGTCTTCACCTGTAAATAGAGATAACAGGGCCTACTTCATATGTTTGCTATAAGGTTAAATGAATTAACATGGAAAACAAGTTCTTAAAATTCTTAGAATCTGAGGGGACTTCAGAGAGTTTGTGGAAAAATTCCTTAATCTTCAAATTTTTTATTTCCATGAACTTTTTGAAGCCCCCCTCATATAATAAGTGCTCAATAAATTGTTATTTTTATTATTTTTCTGTTAAGATGGTGATGATGTACCTGCTATCCATTAAACTCTGGATGAATATTATGTTGTTGTTGTTGTTAAGTGCCATCGAGTCAGTTCCGACCCATTGCGACCCTGAACAGGGTTTCCGAGGCTGTAAATCTTTACGGGAGCAGAAAGCCTCCTCTTTCTTCCATGAAGCAGCTGGTAGTTTCGAACTGCTGACCTTGCGGTTCACAGTCTGATTCGTAACCACTATGCTACCAGAGCTCCTTATTATAAGAGTCACTAATAAGATGGACTTCTGGTGTGGCACTATAGGATCCGCACTGGACTGTGAACCACAAAGGTCAAATGTTCAAATCCACCAGTTATTCCTCGGAGAACCAACTCAATGGCACTTATCAACAATGACAGTAATAAGATATACGTCATTAATCTGAAAGAACTCATTTATTTATTTGGAGATAATGTCAGAAATTTGTGTTTGCAGCTCTCTTGAAAGTAAGGCTTTCACCAAATGATTCTTTTAGTTCCTTTGCTAATGTGTTGTTAAGAAGTTCTGTTGAGTTGGTTCTGACTCAGCAGCTGGTGGATTTGAACTGCTGACCTTGTGGTTAGCAGTCCAGACCCTGTTAAAATTTCTGAAATAAACTATAAGTACAGTTGGGATCAAAGAAAAACCACTGGGATAGACTTCAATGAGAAGAAGCTGAGCCTTGAAAGAGGATTTGCAAAAGCTGAGAGAAAAACTTACTTTTCTTTCTGTGTGTGTGCGCACGTTAGCCATGTGCTAGGCATTATATGGACTTCTGGTGTGGTGCTATAGAGTCAGTGCTGGCCTCTGAACCACATGGTCAGCAGTTCAAACCCACTGCTTGTTCCTTAGAAAATCCAGGGTCACTATGAATCAGAATCTACTCGATGGCACGTAACAACACCACAACGGGCATTATAGTGTCAGCTTTACAACCTTTCCTTGCATTTCTCATGAGAACACTGTCATGCCACTAAACTTGCAGAATCAGAGATTTAAATTCTTATCTAACTTTAAAGCCTTTGTTCTTTCCATGTAGTGCTGCATCTTTGATGATTACAGGTTGTATTAATCAGTGCCTTGGCCAAATACATGCTTCCAGTGATCCCATTAATTTTTAGTGAATTCAGGGAGCCCTTGGGTGGTATAAACAGTTATGTGCTTGGCTGCTAACAAGGTTGGAAGTGTGAGTACACTCAGAGTTACCATAGAAGATAGGCGTGGTGACCTAAAAACACCATCCACTGAAAATCCTATGGAGTACAAGTCCTACTCTGATATATACTACATGGGTTGCCATGAGTTAGGGTTAGCTTGACTTTTCTTCACTGATTTTTTCCCCTTAGTTTTCTTGTTTCCATAGACACTGAATTTTCATGCTTGCTCTTTTATTTGAAATTTTGCTAATTTCTGTTTGTTCATAATTTAACTCAGGTGTTATGTCTTTGCTGCGACCTCTTCTTCTTGATGTGGTCCCAACAATTCAACAGACTGCAGCTTTGGCTCTCGGGAGACTGGCTAATTACAACGATGACCTAGCAGAAGCAGTTGTGAAGGGCGACATTCTTCCACAGCTTGTGTATTCACTGGCAGAACAGAATGTAAGAATTTAAGAAATAAATTATGTTTTACATTTTAAAAATTGATAATTTGGATATAGTTCCATATGTGTAGTAGTAGAATTATTATTGTTCATTTTTCCTTCAGTGCTCTGAATTGTGCATAATAATATCTTTTGGGTATTTTGCCTTGAGACCGATTTTGTAGCTTTTCTTCATTACTGTTAATATAAGAAGAAAAATGATTTGATTCTACTATCTGTATAACTTATTATTAATACTTATTTAAGATAAATACCTTTATTTATTTAAAAGTAATTTAAAAGGAGTTATACACAAAGCAGATTTTCTGTGTATGAGAGTTTTAAACAAAATTGTAAAATCAGTCTTAGGAATGTGTGTGGGGTGCTGGACAAATAAAACAGTTTCTTTCGACAACAATCCCTATATCTGGCTAATGGAAACAGTAAGGGGCAGCACTGACAAAAGAAGGAAGAAAGCAACCAAAAGGAAGATGAGAATATGTGTAATGGTAAGTTTAATAAAGTACTATTCATGTTTTAACTAAGCATTATAAGCATGACAGCCCTTTCAAGGATCATCTAAATGTTCCCTCTCCTACCCCCCACCCCCCAATGTGGTACCATTCTTGTTTTTGTTCAGCTCGACCCGTTTGGCTTCCACGATAGTTAAAGCCCTTTTTGGTCCGTTCATTCCATCCTGTTGTCTAATCATAACTTAAGGATATACTTTTCTTGGCATATCATTTCGATTTAATTCTTATTTGTGTAACAAAAAGAAACAGACCAGTTTAAAAATGGGAAAAGGACTCGAATAGACACATCTTCCAAGAAGACATAGAAATGACCAGCAGGTAGGCATATGATATTCCATGCCATTAGTCATCAGGGAAATGCAGCTCAAAATGACACCTGCTTGTTGTTGTTATTGTTAAGTGCCTAGTGCTTTATCCCACAACACCACACTAGGACTCCTAGGATGATCATAGTAATAATAAAAAAAGGAAAATAACAAGTATTGATATGGATGTGGAGAAATTGAAACCCTTATTTGGAGAAAAGACTTAATTTTGCTCAGATCCACAATCAACACTCATGGAAGCAGCAGTCAAGAAATCGAACGATGCATTGTATTAGGCACATCTGCTGCACAAGACCTCTTTGAAATGTTCAAGAGCAAAGATATCAGTTTGAAGACTAAGGTGCACCTGACCCAAACCATGGTGTTTTCGATCACCTCATGTGCAATGAAAGTTATATAAGGATAAGAAAGACCATAGAAGACTTGATGGTTTTGTGTTATAGTGTTGAAAAAGTGTACTGAAAGTATCATAAACTGTCAGAAGAATAAAAAGATCTGTGTTGGAAGAGGTTTGCACCTTAGAGGCAAGAATGACGAGACTTCATCCCTCATACTTTGGACAAGCTATCAGGAGGGACCAGACCCAGAAGGACATTATGCTTCGTCAGTGGAAGGTCAGCAAAAAAGAGGAAGATTTCCAACGAGATGAATTGACACCATGGCAGCAGCAGTGGTCTCAAGTGTACAATGATAGGGAGGATGGCACAGGTCTGGACAGTGTTTTACTCTTGTACATGGGATCCATATGAGTCTGCGGCACCTAACAGTAACGACAACAAACATTTCTGGTGGGAACTTAATGGTGCAGCCACTGTAGAAAAATTTCACAATTCCCCGTTGAGTTTAAAATACAATTATCATTTGACACAGCACTTCTACTCCTAGTTATGTGCCCATAAGAATTGAAAACAGGTGTTCAAACAAAAACATGAACACACGTTTGTACACAGATGTTCCACAATTTGTACATAAATGGTCACTGCAGTAATGTTCACACTAGCCAAAAGATGGAGACAACCCAAATGTCCATTCACTGATGAATGGCTAAATAAAATATGGTGTATGCATACAATGGAATATTAACTCATTTAAAATGGAGTCCCTGGTTAAATGCTTCACTACTACTTCCCAGGTTACAGATTTGAAAACCCATGGAGTAGTTCTTCTTAGCCCAGGTGAGGTCACTATGAGTCAGAACTGACTAGAAGGCAACTATTGTTGTTGGTTATTGGTAAGTACCGTGGAGTCGGTTCCGACTCATAGTGACCCTGCACAGGGTTTCCGAGGCTGTAAATCTTTACAGGAGCAGAACGCCTCATCTTTCTCCCACAGAACCACTGGTAGTTTCGAACTGCTGACCTTGAGGTTGGCAGCCCGACTTGTAACCACTATGCTACCAGAGCTCCTTAGAAGACAACTAACAGCAACAAAGAATGAAGTACATCATGATGCATGTCATTATGCTAATTGAAAGATGCCAGACATAAAAGGTCATGTATTGAATGTTTCCATTTATATGAAATATACAGAATATGCAAATCCATAGAAACAGAAAGTAGGTTAGTGGTTTCCAGGTACTGGGACAAGGGAAACATGGGGAGTGAGTGCTTCCTGGGAATGGAGTTTCCTTTGGGCTGATGAAATAGTTTTGAATCACGGTAATGGTGATGTTTGCCAGGCATTGTGAATGTACTAAGAGCCACTGAATTGTACATGTTGAAGTGGTAAATTTTATGTTCTGACTCATAGTGACCCTGTATAGGGTTTCTGAGGAGTGGCTGGTAGATTTGAACCACTGACCTTGCAGTTAGCAGTCTGTGCTTATTCTACAGCACCACACCAGGACGCTATGTTATGTGTTGCCATTGTTAAGTGCTGTTCAGACAGTTCTGACTCATAAGAACCCTATTTAGGGTTTTCAAAGCTGTAAATTTTTGTGGGAGTAGAAAGCCTCATCTTTTCTCCCATGACAAAATATGTAGTTTACCACAATTAAAAAATAAAAATGAACAGTTTCTATTTGTGTAGAAATACTCTAATTTATAGATAGGTGCATCATTTACTAATGACCATTTTTGCTTTGGAGTCCTGGTGTGGCGTTGTAAGATAAGCACTCAACTACAAGAATGGTTTGAACTGCAAGATCAGAGGTTCAAACTCCCCAGCCACTCCTCGATAAGCCTATACAGGGTGGCTATGAGTTGGAACTGACTCAACGACACTTAATAACAACCACAAATTTTGCTTTATGTTGTTGTTCTTGTTAAGTGCCATCATGTAGTTCCGATTGAGCAACCTTGTGTAGGGCTCCCATGAGTGGCTGGTGGGTTTGAACTGCTGACTTTCTTCACAGTCTAGTACTGATCCTACAGTGCCAAACCTATGAGTATTTCTTCTGTGAAGGACTTCTAGTGCTTTCCTTTGAGGACAGATGTGTTTTGGTATCCCTACATAGGTCCTCAGTAGAAGTTAGCTAACTGAATGAATGTTCATTAGTTGCAAAGAAACAAACAAAAAACTAGGGGACAAAAGTGAGGAGGAAGTGAGACTGTGAAACATTATTATTCACAAGTTTGTGTCTCCTTCCACCCGTCTGACAGGAGACTTGAACCTCTTCTTTATGAGGTACAAAAGTCCTCTGTTTTTGCTTTTTTTTCCCCCCTTTTCTTTGGGTGAGGAAAGGGAAAGAAAAGACTTGAGGAATTTGGAGACGCAGAAATTGGAATAAGAGGGAATAAGATAAAAGAGTGATTTAAAGGCACTGAAGTTAAGTAGTGACCACTTATGCCAAGTAAATTGTCTTGAAAATTCTGTTTTATAGAAACGCCAAATTAGCTAGGTAAGGAAAAGAATGTGTCACCATTATTTTACACAATTATAAGAAAATAGTCTTTAGAAAGTTACTTTCAAAGTTTCTTAATTTTACAGTAAATAATTTTAGTAAATTACTTACACACAAAATTAAACTTTATAACCAACATTTAATCATTAAAATTTTAGTTTATAATTAGCATAATTTTGTGTATTAATGTTTTTTAAATACAGAAAATATATCAAGTTAATACCACTACTAATATATTTCTTAAATTATAAGCATGTCTTCTATTTCTTGAGATACTTTATGTACAAAAAATATACTTTGTTTTCCCTTTTTCCTAGAATTTTATTATATCTTAATATTTTAGCCAAAGTAAATAGAATGCTTTTAAAACAGACATTGTAGTCACATAGTCAGTTTTCAGAACCCACTGTACACAAATAGAAACTCAGAATCTAAAGTAGATGATTCGTTGGGTTCCATTAGTAAAAGGAAGAGTTAAGAGATTGTTACCATGTCATAAAATACATACATAAAATACATACATACATAAAACACATACATACATACATACATACATAAAATGCAAACATGCATGTATGCATACATAAAATACATACATAAAATATACACATACATGCATACATAAAATACATACATAAAATACAGCCAAATATTTTTTATACATTTAATTTTTGTGGGATGGGGATAAGAGAAGCATGTGTTTCAGTTTCAACTGATCGTTTTTAAAATTAGATAAAATTTACAAAGAAAATATAAATATGAAACTGTTTAAAATTCAAATAGTGAATTTGATTTTATCTTAAAAGTAAGCATTTCTAATAAGAAATAGATAATTTGTATCCCATTGTTTGATTAATTTATTTGCCAGGAAAAATGTTAAAATGTTACCACAAATGTTTTGCCTTTATGTTTACTTGATCCTTATTTTAGGATAACTTGGGACACCAGAAAGATTAGTCTAGGTTAAGAAAGGCCTACCATACTAAAGATTGAGGGCAAGGAAAGGAAGCTAATTAGTCAATTGACAGGGAGTTTAGTTACACATGCTAACAATCTAAGAACTCCCCTGGGCCAATACCTTTTAGTGCATTGCAGATACATAAAATTATCTCATTATTTTATAAATTTGTAGAAAATATAATGTTTGTATTTTGCCATATATAATTTCCAAAAGTATATTTCAGGGTAAAATGAGTGTAATTTAAATCTTACATTGTTCTCTTGGTACTGAACAAAAGCAGTAGGGGAATATAAAATAATCAGTGATTTTGCATGATGTTTTCATCTTTCATATTTAAAAGCTGAGGTTTCATTGACTCATATTAATGCCATTTTTAATGTTGGTTTTGATCTATTTTAAATTTTGGTTATACACACATGTTCAATTCACCTTGAATTTTGTGTATTTTACCATTGTAGCGTTTTTACAAGAAAGCAGCTGCCTTTGTGTTACGAGCGGTTGGTAAACATTCTCCTCAGCTAGCTCAGGCAATAGTTGATTGTGGAGCACTGGATACATTGGTGATATGCTTGGAAGATTTTGACCCTGGAGTCAAGGAAGCTGCAGCCTGGGCACTTGGATATATTGCAAGACATAATGCAGGTAACAACATATTTTTCAATATAATAAAGTTTAGATTTATTTTATATATATTAGATTTATTAGGTAATTCCAGGTTTGCTTACTAGTTAAACCATTGTTATTAAGTGCCACTGAGTCGATTCTGATTCAGATGAGGTTTTCATAATGTTTTTGTACATGAGAAAATTACGTTTTGAATGGTGGCCTAGTTGTTTAGGTCACATATTCACAATCCTATATATCCAGTCATTATCTTAGCTAGCAAATGAGACATTTGAAAGAGGCAAGTGGTAAGAGAAAAAGAGAGAAATTGACTCTACCACATAACGAGCAAGGCTAAATAATACAAATAAATTAATATGAAAAGAAAATACAGTTTTTAACAAACATGTAAAAATATAAACTTTCCTAAATAATTAGAAAATTGTATACTAAAGTCCATCTGTTATTATTTGAAATAAGAGTAAAGCATCAAGATAGTAATTAAGAGTATTGTGGCATTAGACAAGATCTGAGTTTGAGTCCAAATTCTGTCATTTAGTTGCTGTGTGAATGAACTTGGATAACATATTTTGTAAACTTTATGAACCTTAACTTATTATTTGCAAAAGAGGGTAACTAGTAGTTGCTACTTTAGAGATTTGTTTTGAAGATGATGAGATAATACATTAAGCACTTAGCCCAGTACTTCATGTGGGGTACACATTTAATATATTAGTATTAATACTGAATTTTGGAGATGACATTTATGCACCATGGTGTAGGTACTACAAATTGTATAAACTTGTGGAAAGCAGCTTGGTAAAACTAAGCCATGAAGGACTCTTACTTACTCTAAAAAGCCTACCTTGGGAATTAATTCTAAGGAAAGACTCCCACAGAATGAAAAAGCTTTATTCATAAAAATGTTTGACAGGAATTTAATGATTAAATTAAGGTATTTGTAGCATTATTTGTCATATCAAAGCAAGCCTTAAATATTTGACAGGAGTTTAAAGGTTAAATTTTAGTTGCATACTTAATAAGATCTCATTTAGTAAATTAAAAGGGTAATTATGAACCCTACATGATAACATAGAAAAGTGATTATAGTGTTGTAAGTGACACAATTACAGATTACATTGATAATAATGCAAAAATAAGTTTATATATGGACACAAATTGCAAAGAGATTCATGTTATTACTGTTGTTAAGCACCTTCAAGTTGGTTCTGACTCCTTAAGACCCTGTATTAGGGTATCTGAGGAACAACCACTGGGTTTGAACCAACAACCTTGTGGTTAGCAGTCCAGTGCTTATCCTAAAGTGCCACACCATGTGTCTGTTTGTAGTACTATGTTGTTGCTGTTGTTAAGTGCCGTGGAGTTGGTTCCGACTCATAGCAACCCTGCACAGGGTTTCTGAGGAGCAGCTGGTAAGTTTGAACTGCTGACCTTGTGGTTCACAGTCCAGTGCTGATCCTACAGTGACACACCAGGAGTGTATTACTACATTGTTGTTGTTGTTAAGTGCTGTTGAGTTGGCTCCAACCCATAGCGACCCTGTATAGGGCTTCCAAGGAGTGGGTGGTGAGCTTGAACCATTGACCTTGTGGTTTAAATCAACTTTCCATTCCAGCGCATCAACCAGGACTCCTATAGGATGGTAGAATTAAGGATATTTTTCTTCATTTTCTATAATTTTCAGTTAAGGTGTGTGTTCAAAATAATGTTGTCATGTGCTGTTGATGTGCTGACTCATAGCAACCCCATGTGACAGAGTAGTAGTATTGCCCCATAGAGTTTTCTTGACTGTCATCTTTACAGAAGAAAAGCAGTAGCAGGTCTATCTTTCACTGAACTGCTGGGTGGATTTTAATTGCCAACTTTTTGGTTAGCAGTCAAGTGCTTAACCATTGTGCCTTCAGAGTGCTGTGTACAAAATAATAGCTATCATTTACTCAGTAATTACCATGTGCCTGGCTCTGTGCAGTGTGCTTCACAGATATCATTTACATCATCTCATTTAGCACTGTGGGCTAATGCACTGGACTGCAGTCAGTTTGAACTACAAGGTTGCTGGTTCAAACTCATCAGCTGCTTCTCAGAAACCCTGTACTGGGTTGCTATGGGTTGGAACTGACTCGATGGCACTTAACAACAACAACCCTTAGAGTAGGTGTTACTCTCCCAGTTTAACAGGAGAAGGAAAGTGAAATTTAAGGGACAGTACCGGAAATATGCTAATGATAGAACTAAAATTTGAGTCTAAATCTAACTCAGTAACCCATGTCAACCACTATGCCTTATATTTAGCTTCACTAAAAATTCTTCCTGAGAGCATTGAAGAAAAAAAAATTTTAAATATAAACTAATGACATAAGTTCTCCTATGGCTATATTTAATTTAGTTCCTAGAACATTGACTTTTAGAGACAAAAAAAGAAATAAAACAATATAAAAGTAAGAGAAAGAAAACAGAAAACAGTTTTCATACTTAGAATGGTTCAGAATTAAGGCTATTAAAATTATTTCCTTTATATTTTGATTTTGGTTTTCCAATTAGGTTCACCTAAGACCATTACTTAGAACATGTTGATTAAGAAAACTAAGGCAGTGCTTTAAATCATATAAGCTGGTTATAATAGGGAAATCGAATTAGTATATAGTGAGTGTTTTGGATGATAGAAGACTTTATGGCAAGAGATTATAGTTTGAGAATTTCAAAGAATGGTGCAAACAAGCTTTGAGGGATAACTGTATAGAAACACTTTCAGGTAGGTGCTCATAGATAACCTTTCCATTCCTTATTCTTGTTGACTCTGAGCTAAATGATTATAGTTCATAGGTAGGATGTGCCTTAGGGATCCTGTTTTTTAAAATTTCTTGGCTATAATCTGGTTCTGATATGGAATTCCACTATAACTTCAATATTCCATAGTAGTTAGGGGTCTGGAACCCAGAAGCTCCCAGAATGTATTACTGTATACATTTCTCAGAAGGAAAGGGAAGGGAGGTTTACCCAGTAAACAATGAAAGAAGTCATGATTCACATCTATACCAGTGAAAATAGATTTACCTCCAAATCACCTAGTATCTTTCTCAGTGATCTCCTGAAAATCAGTATATTGAGATTAATGGAGGGACTGTGAGTCAGTGTTTTTGAAGCATTTTACAAACTAAAAGAAAATGGCACTGACAACCCAAAATGGTGTTTTTTCCTACTTCAGAGTTCTACTAGTCAGATCATTGAATGTCTTTGACTTAATCACCAATTACTGAAAACATGTGATCATTCTTACCTCTTATTTTGAAGATTCATAAGCTATTTCTTTGTATTTTTCCTAATTCTTAATAAAGGCTGAAACAGAATTCTTCTTGTCATTGTCCACACAGTCAAAAGCGTTTGCACAATCAATAAACACAGATAAACATCTTTCTGGAATTTTCAGCTTTCATTCAAGATCCATCTGACAATCAGCAGTGATATCTGTCATCCACATTCTGAATATGGCTTCAACCTCTGGTAGTTCCGTGTCAGTGTACTTTTACAACCAGGTTTGAATTCTTTTTAGTAAAGTGTTACTTGCATATGATATTAATGATATTGTCTGATTATTTCTGCATTCCATTGGGTCACCTCTCTTTGGAATGGGCAGGAATATGGATCTCTTCTAGTCAGTTGGCCACGAAGCTGTCTTCCAAATGTCTTGACAGAGATGAGTGAGTGCCTCCAGTGCTGCATTAGTTTGTTGAAAGATTTCAAGTTGTATTCCATCAATTCTTGGAGCCTTGCTCTTTGCCAATGACTTCAGTGTAGTTTGCACATATTATTTATGAAGAAACTGAAGCAGAGATGTTAAAAGATTTATTCTAAGTCACATAGCAATTTATGGTGGTACTGCTTGGCAATTGCTCGAAACTTTTCAGTGTTTGTTCCATTTTTATAGTGTGGACAGAAAAGTGTATGAGGCATCATCACTCTTTTTTTAAGTGCCTTGTAGTATCTGGAAGTCTTGCCAAATACCTCTGTTTTTAATCCCTGGTAAAAGGAGGAAAACAATCTCTTCAGTAAGGATAAATTTTAAAAAATTATAGGTAGAGTGAAACCACAAGTATGGTTGCAATAACATATAAAGCAAGTAGAAAGAATTGAAAACATTTCTAGATACAAACAGTGTGTCACTAGGGTTGGTGTCACCCAGTGCAGTAATTCATGGGGTCAATTCTAGACTCTGTGGGTGGGGCTGGCTGACAGTCCACCCCTACCCCCCATGGGTGGAGCACCCATCCTGCTCCTTTGCAGAGCCATCCACCCATCTCTACTTTCCTACCCGTCCTCGCCCCCCATTGGTCAAGGTGGAGACCCTCCTCTCTGCCCAGTGACTGGTGCCATGGCTCACTGACCAGTTGTTGATGGGGTGGAGGGTTATGATGTGACAAGTTACTGCACTCTGGGTGAAGGGTAATGCCAACACTGGCAACACCACCTCCCCACCATGGACACTGAGGTCATTTTGGTGTCACACCTTCTGACACTGTCAGGGAGTGTGGTCTGCACCCTATCCACCAATTCCTAGCGAGGCCACTAGTTGCAAAAAGTATATTTTGTAAAGTTCTGATTCCAGGTAACTCTGATGTTTTCATTACGAGGGTAATGCCCTGGACTGCAAAGTCAGTTTGAACTGCAAGGTTGGCAGTTCAAGCTCACCAGCCATTCCTCGGAAAGCCTATACAGGGTCTCTGTGGGTCGGAACCGACTCAGAGACACTAAACAACAACAAACCACAGTCTCTATAACTTTGACTAGTTATTTTATTCTCAGCTGTTAAATTTTAAAAGTAAAAGCTAATTTATAAAATACTTACAAATTCCCCAACCTCTTTGTATCTTTAGAAACCACCTTTGTTTTTTTCTGATCTCCACTTGTTGATATTTCCTTATTTTATTCATTTATTTTTTTA
>NW_006408655.1:7582366-7600313 GCF_000296735.1 Chrysochloris asiatica
TTGCTGTGAGTCAGAATTGGCTCCAAGGCACATGGCTACCAACCAGCAGAGTTATTTAACCTTCAGAACAAATGTATATGTGTATATTAACTCTTTTGGTGCTGTAAGAGAATCATTGAACTGGTATCCTTAAGGTTAGCAGTTGAAACTCACCAGCCACTCCTCAAAAACCCTATACAGGATCTCTGAGTCTGAACTGTCTCTATGGCAGTTAACAATAACATTAACTCTTAAAGTCTTAAATGCTTATCCCATTTGTTAAGGTTAGACTAATGACTCTCCAGATTGGGTGGAAGGAAGGAGGGTGAAAATGATGACAAGAGGAAAAATGACATTTTGGGGATAAATAAAAATCACCTGTGAGGTTTTTTTCAAAATAATATGCAAACTTCCTCCCCACCCTTTTGTCACTCCCACTTGCAATCATAGATGTCAATCTCTCAGTTTAGAATTATTGCCAAAGTGAGTCTTTGTTACCTATGTAAGAATGATGCCTCTGTCAGATGTGTTGGTGAAGAACAAAGGTTTTTATGGTAGTAAGCCTCTGTGAGGCCACCCAAAGATGCTTGCCTTCTATCATTCACATCCTTCTGTAGTCTTCTCCAACAATGTACCAATAAAATGATCAGAAGAGATGGCATATCACTTTTTTAAAAAACTGTTTTATTGTGAATTATGTGATAGTTTACATGTGGGAACATTAGCTTTACATTCATCCTATTGTATATAGTTTCATTGCCATGGTTACAGTCCCCTCAATACATCATCAACCAACCAAAAGGTATACCCTGCAAGTCTTACCCCTGGTCGGTTGTCAGCACACAGCCCCCTCCCTCTCTGGGTCTAGAGTTCCCAGCCTTTGTTTTCTCTCCTGGTCATTGTCTCTGCCTCCATCTCTGATGTCACTGCTTCTCTGGGTAGGGTCCCGCTCTCCCAGGCGCCTCTGCTCCTGGACTGCAAAGTCAATCATTCCCCTCCTTTTGCTACAAAACATTTACCTTTACATTTCCAGCCCTCACAATCAGTCCTGATAGTAATTATTCACTGTTGTACCACATGAGCAGCTATCCCCATCTCATTTTATCAGCCCCGCTCAGACAGATTGGATACTACTCAGTGGAGATTCTACCTTCCTCCATGCCCTCTGGATCTAGGCTGCCATATCATTTTTGAGGTTAGATTATAAAAGAATGAAACTCTTTTGCCATGGGTTCTGTCTTTTCGATCATTTAATTTGGAGGAAGCTATGTCATGCGCAGCCTATGGAGAGGCCCTCCTGGTGAGGAACTGAAGCTTCCTTCCAAGAGAGCCATGGGTGTGCTTGGAAGCAGATCTCTACACTCAGTTAAGCTACAGATGGCTGCAGCTCCACTAACACTAATTGCAGCCTTATGAGAGACTGAGTCTTAACCACTCAGTTAAACTGGCCCCAGTTCTCCTGAACACTGAAACCATGAGCTAATAAGTGTTTGAACTGCTAAATTTGGGTGATTTGTTAAAAGCCAGTTGATCACTAGGCCAATTGTAAACAACTGGTTAACAACAACAAAAAAAACAACAACAACAACAACAAAAAAAAAACCCAAACAATTTCTTCGACTTTGGAAGTGATGTCACTATAGTTGTATAGGAGTATGGCCAGTAAATAGCTGCTTTGACAAAAACAACATGTTGTTGTTAGGTGATATTTACCCCTAGTGATTCCATGTGATAGAGTAGATCCACCCATGGGGTGTTCTTGTCTGTAATTTTTGCAAAAGCAGATCACTAGGTATTCTTCCATGGAGCTGCTGAGTAAAACTGCCACCCTTTTGTGCTTAACTATTTGTAACATCATGAAATATTTGGTTGAATGGATGACACTTATTAACATAAAATTAATATTGTAATCAGTAGCCCTATTTTAAAACTTCAAAATATACATTCTTAACTGGTTTTATTTCTCAAATGTTTCAAAGCCATATAGCTACATATATTTAAGGCCAGATGCAAAAACCAACTCATCTCTAAACTGATAAATAGGGCAACCTAAGTGCAAAGAAATGATTCATGACTTTCTTGTCTTTTTAAATGAAACAAATAAAATATAACTTATGTAGATCCTAAAAAACAAGCGTTAAAAACAGAGGTTGAATTATATATTCATGAGTGTTTTTATGTATATTCCTCCCCCCCCCAAAAAAAAAAACCCCAACAACAAAAAACAGAGGGAATGGAAGCAAATGCTGTTGAATGATGATGCATGGAGGAGATTGTAATCATTGTAATGAAATGATGAGTGTAAAACCAATGTTCTCCCATGTAAACTATCACTCAATTCACAATAAAAACTTTAAAAAAAGAAAAAGAAAAAAGCAGTGGTTGAAAAATGAAAAGCGCTGAAATTAAAATAAATTAGAGTTCCAGCAGTTTGATTTTCTAATTATTTTTTTATTAGTGTGCTAAGTATGCATTACATTTTCTTTCTTTTCTCTATTTTGGACAGCTTCTTCATTTTGAGTCCCTTTTGTTAGCTCGGATGGTGGTGGTGGTTATATGCCGTGGAGTCGGTTCCGATTCATAGTGACCTTGCACAGGGTTTCTGAGGCTGTAAATCTTTATGGGAGCAGAAAGCCTCATCTTTCTCCCACAGAGCAGCTGGTAGTTTTGAACTGTTGATCTTAAGGTTCGCAGCCCGATTCATAACCACTATGCTACCAATTAGCTCTGATGATGGATCACTTAATTTAATTTTGCTCAGAATTCTTTATATTTCCATTATGAACAGAAAAGTTAGTTTAATGTATGTTTAGATTAATTCCCCCTCCCCCCCTTCTTTTAGACCAACTTTTAGGCTTTCATTAATTTCTTAGAATTCTATTTTCATTTCTCTTAAATAGTACTTAGTAGTTCTTCCTTTCTGGTACCAAAATACGACTTCAAGAATCAGGGGAGAGCGGCACTTTTCTATATCCAGAAAGTTCCTCCTCGGACATTTTAGAAGGTAATGGTTTAAGATGGAAGTTGTATAAGGTGATTGCAAGCTGTATATGGCTGAAAGATGAATGTATTTTATTTGTGCGTTCAAACCAACTTGATGGCACTTATCAACAACAAATGTTTCACATCACAAAAAAAGAGTTGCCAACATTTACAAACCAGGTGATTTCATATTAAAAAATCAGACTTCTATCTTCTCTTGAAAAATCAAGACCTGGCCACAATAGGCTTATACATTGCAACACCCAGCTGAAGTTAAGTAGCTGCTTTTGCAGTTTACATTAGTAAAGTGCTTCTCCACTCCTTGTTTTTCTTATAGTCTCTGACTTCACTAATTTTAGCCATTTGCCTGTCTCCTGGGTGCATGTGAGTTTGTCACCCTGATAGAATCAAACAGCTGTTGTTACTGTGTGCCGACAAACAACTATCAATACCATAACTAAGAAGAAGAGTTAAGGTCACTGTGAGCATTATTAAAACAAAATTGCTTTTGCCTGATTTACCTCTTTTTACGTGTAATAGCTATGCCCATTTTATAACAATGGACATTCCTATCCACCTTCTTCCCTTCTAGTTAATAAAACATTTCAAAGGAACTCTGGTAGTGTAGTGGCTACGACTCAGACTGTGAACCGCAAGATCAGCAGTTAGAAACTACCAGCCATTCCGTGGGAGAAAGATGAGGCTTTCTGTTCCTGTAAAGATTTACAGCCTCAGAAACCCTGTACAGGGTCGCTATGAGTCAGAACTGACTCCAGGGCACATAACAACAGCAATGTTCCATTTACCCAGCCTTTTTTTTTTTTTTTTTTTAATACCATCTAGCTGATTCCTACCCATAACGACCCTATAGGACAGAGTAGAACTTCTCCATAGGGTTACCTAAACTGAAATCTTCATGGGAGCAGATTATCAGGTCTTTTCTCTTATAGAACAGCTGGTAGGTTTGAACTGCTGATCTTTTGGTCAGCAGTTGGAAGCTTAACATATGTACCACCAGGGCTCCTTCATCTAGCCTTGGGCAGATCTGCTGCAAATAAGTTCTTTGTTTCAAAGATGTTACCTCAAGGTGAATACCATGGTATTTTCAGTCACCTCATAAGTAGGGGAAACTGGACAATGAATAGGAAAGACTAAAGAATTGATGCCTTTGAATTAGGGTGCTGGTGAAGAATATTGACTATACTATGGACTGCCACAA
Source organism: Chrysochloris asiatica (assembly GCF_000296735.1). Classification (NCBI taxonomy): domain Eukaryota; kingdom Metazoa; phylum Chordata; class Mammalia; order Afrosoricida; family Chrysochloridae; genus Chrysochloris; species Chrysochloris asiatica. The sequence goes on from NW_006408655.1 coordinate 7,586,547, forward strand.
GAATGAACAAATCTGTCTTGGAAATAGAGCCAGAATGCTCTTTCAAAGAAAGAATAGTGAGACTTCATGTCACATGCTTTGGACATGTGATCTGGAAGGACTAGTCCCTGAAGAAGAAGGACATCCTGTTTGGTAAAGCAGAGTGTTTGGCTCAAAAGAGGAAGAACCTCAATGAGCTGGATTGACACAGTGAGTGCAACAGTGGGTTCAAACATAGCAATGACTGTGTGAGGATGGTATAGGACTAGGAAGGGTTTCTTTCTTATGTTAGGGTCATAATGAGTCAGAACTGATTTGATGGCACATAGCAACAACAATTTTATGAATGTTGATCTTAAAGTTCGCCCTTTTACTTCTGATCTCTGTTTTAAAATTCAAGTTATACTGAGCCATTTTGTATTATTCTAATGGTCTTAAATCCGTTTATATTTTAGCACATCATACCTGTTTGAGATCAATGCAAGTTCAATCTTTATTTTGTTATGCAACCCCTCGCCCGTAGAATAACAACAAAAAACAAGACCTAGACCATAAGAACAGCATAGAATGAAATTTTTAAGAAAAAGCAACTGTATGAGAAACAAAGACTTACCCATAATTTTCACATGATGGTTAAGATTTTGTGTTAAGTTGGCTGAGCCATGATTGGCAGTGGTTTGGCAGTTATATAATTGTCTCCATGATGAGATCTAATATAATGTAATTACTTTGGTGATGAACTCTACTATGAACGGCCAATCACTCACAAAAGGGAGTTCTTCGATGGTTTGGCCCGCCTATGGATGTGTGGGCAAAGCTCTCTAGCTTTTAGCTTACTCTGGATCTTCCATCTAACTAGTCATCATCTGATGATGACTTGAGCCAGTGGTCTGCCATATTGCCTGCAGATCTTGAGAGTTTTTAGCCTGTGAGTCTGCAGTCTGCTATCTGATTTGCTGATCTTGGGTTGATTAGTCCCTGCAACTAACTGAGTTAGGAGAAGCCTCCACCCTGACATCTTACCCAAGGACTTGGCACTTGCCAGTCTTTACAGAAACATGAGCCACTTACTTGAGATAATTTTTTTTATGTATTAGTATATGCATATATCACTGGTTTTCCTTCTTTAGAAAATTCAGCCTAAGACATATGTTACTAACATTTAAAGAATTATATGAACATTAGCCTAATACTTGTTAACAGAAAGAATCTTAGAAAAACTGAGAGGCAGAAGAGAGTTGTGATGAGATTGTTCCCCCATCCCCCACCCTACCTCTGCCACCAGTTGTCATAGCCCCACAGAGGAAACTGCCTCAATTCTTTCACTCACCAGTGAGCTATTCATGAGGCCAAATAGATGAGTTATTCCTTTACTGAAAACAGTTGACCATCAAATTTGAAGACTGTGCATTCAGTGTCAGCATGTATATATAATAAATAGCTTTAATTATTATCTGTATATATGTAAGTGTTGGTTAATTTTATCCCCTTTGACAATTTTCAATCTAAAAATGATATACCATAATGCTTAAAACATGTAACATTGTGATTTATATATAATGAGAGCATGAATTAAGTCAGCAGGGAACATGTGAGAAAGTAAATGGATAATATATTAGTAACTTTAAAAAATAAGAATGACTATATCCTATTTCTTAACAGTTTGTTTAAAGAAAGTATATGCTCCCACTATTTTTTTAAAAAACAAAATTTCAGTTACACTGAAGAATAAGATAAAGTTTTAATTTTTTTTTTTCTTATACAATTGTAATGTTAGTATAGTTAGTTCCAGTGGTAGCTCTATGTACGTAGCTATGTGAATGGATAGAAGACCATGACAACAGTAGGTCTGTACATCAGCAACACCAGGCTGATGTTTATTTTTGAAAAGTATACAATCACACACAGAAAAGATTGGCAAACAGAAAAGTAAAATATATCACTCGGTTATACCACCAACCCAGACTAACCATCATTTGTATGTTGGTATAATGTATAGCCTTTTTCTTTGCATTTTTAAACATGGTTATGATGACTTCTAGATCATTCTTGTTTTCTAATACTATATGAGACTGTCCCATGTTATTTTATAATGGTGGTGGTGGTAGTGTGCCGTGGAGTCGGTTCCAACTCATAGTGACCCTGCATAGGGTTCTAAAGCTGTAAATCTTTATGGGAGCAGAAAGCCTCATCTGGTAGGTTTAATCTGATGACTTTGTGCTTCAAAATCTAGTGTTGATCCTACAGCACCACACCAGTAGTCCTGTATGTAGATGGGTACCACGTTTTGCTTATTCATTCATAAGTTGATGGATACTACTTTTTAGAGTAGAAAAGCATAGGAAAAAAGGAAAAAAAGAGAAAAGAAATAATGTGGAATGCACTTTCTAAAATGACACACTGCATGTATTTCCCCTAAACACTTTATGAACTTCACTCTGAGCTCTGATTTCTATTTGCAATGCTTTGTTGATATATTTACTCTGAGCAGGATCTTTTAGAGCAGAACAGTGTTTTACTTCATTCTCCTTCCCCAAGATCTAGCCAAGTTTCTAGTATATAGTCACACTTCATGAAAATTCACTGAGCAAAAGAAGAGAAGGAACTATGTACATAAACCAAGCCTGAGAGAGGAAGGAATTATTCCAGAATGTTTTGACTGTAAGTTATAGAGTATTGACAAATGTCTTAAACAATATGCATAAATTTTACCTCACATGACAGTTCCAAGGCTGTGCAGCTGAGCAGTATCGTGGAGGACCCAGATGTTTCTCATTTTTGTATTCAACCTTCCTCAACATGTTGGGGATTTCTTCCCTTATAGTTGCAAGATGTCATTTGCAGACATGACTATATCCCACAAAGAAGTGGTGTGTCCTCCTATGTGTGTTTGTTTACTATAGAGGAAAAGTTGCCACAGATGCTTCCAGCTGATTTCCACTCAGGCCTTATTGGCCAGGATTGACACACAAGCCCGTGCCCTAGCTGGCTGGGAAAGTGAAGATCAGGCATCTTTAGTCTTTGTGGTGGAAGGTGAACGCTACTAGCAGGGAAAAAGCTGAGGGTTAAGGTAAGAGGGCAAAGTCACTGGTATAAAACCAACAGTGACTGGTATAGAAATGCCAGCAGAAGCCAGGGTAGGGAAAAGGAGAAAGATATGCCATAGCTGGAGGAAAGAATAGTAACAGATACAGGATGAAATAGCCTATAGTATCTGTAATATACAGCGAGTTCTGGTGATGCAGTGGTTAAATGCTGCTAACAAAAAGGGCTGAGGTTTGAACCCATCAGCTGTTCTGAATGAAAAAGATGTGGCAATCTGCTTCTATATAGATTGTAGCTTTGGATATCCAATGGGAGCAGTTATACTTTGTCCTGTATGGTTCCTATGAGTTGGAATAGACAACAGTGAGTTTAGTTTTGACTTTGGTTTGGTTTATCTGTAATATGAGGAATGTTGATGGCACAATGATTAAGTGCTTGGCTGCTGACTAAAAGGTTGCTGTTTTGATTCTACCTAGCAACTCTCCCGGAGAAAGCACTAGCTGTCTGCTCCCATAAACATTACTCACTGAAAAACAGTAGAAAGAATCAACAGTACAAGAAGTTGGTTCTTTGAAAGGATTAGTAAAATAGATAAAGGCAAATCAAATGAAAGAAAAGAAGATGCAAATAACATGCATAAGAAATTGTATGGGTGACATCATAACAGAATCAACAGAAATAAAAAGGATAAAACAGAATACTATGAAGAACTGTACTCCAACTAATTTGAAAATCTAGAAGAAATCCATACATTTTAAGAAAAATATGACCTACCTAAACTAACACAGAATGAAGTAGAAAATTTGAACAGACCTGGTATGGTGCTGTCGAATAAGCACTGGAACCCAAGTGAAAAGGATGGAAAACTCCTGAATACATTTTATGAAGTTAGCTTGACCCTCATACCCAAACCAGGCAAGGATATCACTAAAAAAAGAAAATTAAAAAATAAAAATAACCAAAGCTTTTGAGTTGCTTCTAGTTTCTAGTGATTGTATAGTACAGAGTAGAACTGCCCCATAAAGTTTCCAAAGCTGTAATCTATATGGAGTCATGGTGTGGCACTGTGGGTTAATACACTGGACTACAAGGTCAGTTTCAACTGCAAAGTCAGTGGTTCAAGTTCACCAGTTGCTTCTTGGAAACTCTGTTCAGGGTTGCTATGAGTTGGAACTGACTCTGACAGCACTTAACAATAATCTTTACGGGAACAGATGGTCACATATTTCTCCCACGGAGTGACTGGTAGAATCAAACTGATGATTTTTTCATTTTCAGCCAGTGTTTAGCCACTGCACTGCCAGGGCTCCCCTTGTGTAAAAGTTACAGATTAGAAAAGCCTATGGGGTAGTTCTTCTCTTTCACATAGGTTCACTATGAGTCAAAATAAATTTCAGTGCACTGTACAACATTGTCTGTAATATAGTAGGTGTGCATTATGTTGGCCTATCATGTTTTTACCTGTATACACAGTCTTATACCTAATACAAAGCAGTCCTGGAGAAAGATGAGCTCTCTACTCCCTTAAAAAATTATAGTCCTGGAAACCCTATATAGAGTTTCTATGACTTGGAATTTTCTTGGTGGCAAAATCTGAGGAGTCTTTAAAAAGTTTGTGAAAATATTGAAGTATCCCTTTTTTAAAAAATGTTTTTATTGTGAATTGAGTGATAGTTTACATGGGAGAACATTGGTTTTCCACTCATCGTTTCATTGCATTGATTACAATCTCTTCCGTGTATCATCATTCAACTATATTTTCTTCTGTTCTATCTGTTTTTTGGAGGGGGGTATGTACACAAAAATACTCAGGAATCACTTGAACAACCAAAGGGCACATTCTGCAAGCCTGCCTCCTGGCCACCAGCACCTGGCCACCAGCACACAGCCTTTCTCTTTCCATGAGTCTAGAGTCCTCAGCTGCTCCAGTTCTCCAGGCCCTCATCTCTGGCATCCCTGCTTCTCTGGATAGGGTGCCACATTCCACTCGTGCTCTTCTCCCTTGATGGCCCTAGGGTCCTCTTCCTGGACTGTAAGATTCACTACTCCCCTCTTTTGGTTACAAAACTTCTACCTTTACAATTGTGACAGTCACAATTAGTCATGATAGTCGTTACTGTTGAATCATAAGAATCTTATCCCCATCTCTTTTCACTAGGTATGTCTAGATAAGATGAATACTATTCAGTGGGACTTCCACCTTCTCCCGCACACTCTGACTCTAAACTCCATCTTGAAAACTTCTAAGTCAGTCACTTCGTGTCTTTATAGCCCCCCATTTTAGGTAGCCAGTGTCTCAGTTGCCCATCCCTATCAACCCTGTATACAGAGGGGATAGACTTCTCAGTTGGTATTTTGAGCTACTATATCCATAAGTATAGGTCAGGTTCATCAAATTGTAGCAATTTACAATTATAAATTACAAGAATAAAACTTCTTTTATCTTCCCCTGAAAATGTTCAATTATCTTTTAATTCCATTTGTCCATGAACTTTTTGAAGCCCCCTTGTATATGTATGAAAGCTATAGAAAATATTAATTCTGAGTAAAAATGTGTGTCACTTAGGGACAAATCCTAGTTTTATAGAACCATATAAATTTGAAGATAATCTTTTAAAAAAAGGTATAGGACATTACAAGTACAAAATTGCTAGACCCAATCCAATTTCTTGGGAGTTTTATAGTAAATCTTTCTTTGTTATCTATCTGTATGGCAAAAATGCCATCGCCACATCTAACATCACTAATGGGAATATAAAAGAAAAAAAAAATGAGGGTGGAATTGGGTAACAAGATAGAACTACAGAGTTTACTTCATTATTAACAAAATAACTCAGGGAAAGGAGGATATAACATTCTCATAATTGTTCAAGGCAATGGTAAAATATATGGGAGTTACAAACTAGAAATTTGTTTTTTAAAAAGAACCTTATGTTTTTATTCATAGTACTATTATAAAATTATAGTTTGTTGCATACTCTTTACTCTTAGAAATGGTATAAAAGTGGCATATGAATAGATGAACTAATCCTCATACTCTTTTGAAACAGAATGTTTAGGTCATATTCCGGGCTGTTTAAATACGTACATATAAAGTGGATATGATCAGTGATAAAATGTTTGAATGTACAACATATGTATAATATGGACTGGATTGAATTCTTAAGTAATGTGTTAATAATTAACAGAGAATCTGAGAATTACATCCAGAAATGGCATAAGAAAAACAGTATCATACTTTATCTCATATTTCTGTTTCCATTGGAGTTGGGAGGAATGGTGATCACTTTTTTTTGCCTGTTGCCTTACTGGTCTTCAAGTCGTTGTAGTAGCTTCCCACTGACTGCTTCTGAGGAACCTGTTATATTATTACGTTGATAGTCCAGTCGATTGCTGCCACCTCTTCTTTTTTTAAAAGCCATTTTTGTCTTAGTGCTTCTGAGTCTGGAGATTATACTCTGGTAACATAGTGATTATGAGTTGGGCTGCTAACCTCACAGCAGTTCAAAACTACCAGCTGTTCTGCAGGAAAAAGATGAGGCTGTCTCCGTAAAGATTTACCGCCTTGGAAACCCTATGCAGGGTCGCTATGAGTTGGAAGAACCGACTCCATGGCACACCACCACCACCATCCCATTGTATACCATAAATCATACCAGATTTTGAAAATTGAAATAAATATAATCAACGTGATATTAGTTAATAGAAGTGTGTCATCTGTACTAGAGTTGAATGAACCTGCATATAACTTTCCATTAATATTTGTTTAGTTAAAGAAAGAATGAATCCATTATACAGTATTAGGACTTTTCACATAATTATGGAGTCCTGATGTGATAGGACGGCTCTTTGAAAACCCCCTATAGCAGGGTTGGAGAATATCTGGCCCATGGGCTACATAAGGCCCACAAAATGATTTGGTCTGTCCGTGCCAAGGCAACTTCTGTTCCTTTTGTTAAACAACACATTGTTGTTTTTGTTATGTGTCATCGAGTCAGTTTAGACTCATAGTGACCCTGTATAGGGCTTCCAAGGAACAGCTAGTGAGTTTGAACCACCGACCTTGTAGTTCAAACCACCGACCTTGCGATGGAATGTTTATCCTACAGTGCCACACTAGGACAGGGGTGAGTTAATGAAATGTTTGGCCAAATATAGCAGGCTAATTTTAAGTTGATTATCTTGTATGGCCCATATATGATGTTGCAACTTTTGGAAGAAAAAAAGGTTTCCTACCCCTGCTATACAGGGTCACTATGAGTCAGAACCCATTTGACTGCGCTTAACAAGATAACTATGATAAGTTGAGGAAAACACATATTGGATACAAAGCTGTATTTTCTAACATTATTTTACTATATAACACTATTTTGAAAAATTAAATACTTAAAAAAAATAGCACAGACTTTAAATGATATGCTGAATAGATATCTTAAAATATTAAAACATTTATAAATAGTGAAGGCAATGCAAATCTGGGAAAATAAGAACATAATTTGGAAGGTAGAGATTATAGCAATGTATGTGATTAAATAAGAAAAGCCATGACTGTAATGAGAGTAGAATTGGTAACTCTGTATGGTGCTTTAAAGCTTCTCAAAAGACTTCACATATATGTTATACTGGTCTGCCTGACTGTCTCCCATTATCTACAATTTCAAATGCGTTATTTTTATAGCTGTTATTCTTGGACACATAAGTAAATCAACATGTATATTCAAAAGATATTTACTGTATTTCTTACACAAATGTATCCCTTTGCCTAGATATTAATATATATTAAAGTATGGTCTTCAGTTGTAGACACTGCTTTTGAAAGTGTTTTTAGATGTACAGTGAAAATACACATTTGTATTTTATATAAGGTTTGGATAAAATGAAAGGAATCTAAAAATCGACCTTATTGGCCCAAGATTCATGTTAATGTTTACTCATATAACTAGAACAAAATACTGTCTAATTAGTGTGGTTGGTAAATTTTTGGTACTTTCATTTTCTCTGTTATTGTAAACCATGCATAAAATGCTTGCCTATTGAGAAGTGCAGAATTGTCAGAGCTTAAACAGCTGACATCTGCTTACTCTCTTAAAAAAGGGGAAGGGGGAAAAAAAAAGAATAACAAGCCATTTCAGCCTAATCTACCTCAAATGTGTTCATGTAAATGGAGGTCCATCTATTGACCTGTATTCTTTTCAGCTCAGGATTGGTCCACATGGTTTATGAAACCAGGAAGGCTGATTTGAAATGCAGATGTCGAGACAGTGAAGTACACCCTCCCCTTTTTTCTTTGCTGTATCTGTCAGGGTGAAAAATGGCTTGCACAAGGGTCAGTCACCCATACTCACTTAATTACTTTTCTTGGACCCACAGAACTGTCACAAGCTGTGGTGGATGCAGGAGCGGTTCCTCTTTTAGTACTCTGTATCCAGGAGCCAGAAATTGCTTTGAAAAGGATTGCTGCTTCGGCCCTCAGTGATATTTCAAAGCATTCTCCAGAGTTAGCACAGACAGTAGTGGATGCAGGAGCTATTGCTCACTTAGCCCAGATGATCCTGAATCCTGATCCTAAATTGAAGGTATTTAAAAATAAGATTAAAAAACAGTCATTCCAGGTTACATTGTAACCTAAGAAAATAGAATGTGTACAGGTTACTATTAATATATTTTAAAATAGTAAACATTCTTGATCACAGATATGAATAGAGTTTATATTTGATCTTTTAATTTATGAAAGTAATTTTATAAAAATTAGATAATAAAGATGTGATTGGGAAAAACATGCAATGTTGAAAACCAGAAGTGGCATCAGTGTTACCATTTATAATTAAAATAAGGATTTATATAATCATAGAACCTAAGGGCTAGAAGGAACCTAAAGGTTTTTTCAGTACCACCATTACAATATTTTCAGTTTCTTAGGAAAATTGCTGTTAGTGTTTTAAAAATAGCTTCCTGAAATCTGACTTTCAGTTAATAGTCACAATTACACTTTTATTTTCTGATAGTTGTATTCTGTATAGTTTTAAAATTATTAATGTTACCTAAGCAGTTCTTTGAAATGGTATCAGCATCATGTCAAAAATATGTTAGTTCTGCTTGATCAGTTTTTGTACAAAATTACCACGTGTCATAAATTAAACAATGTAAGTATTGTATAATCAAGAAGTATTATTCATCCAAATGTAATAGTCTTTGATAATCTACAATAGACAAAGTTTTAAATAGTCAATTGAGAGCTATGACATTTAATTTTTAGAAGTAGGAAATTAAAGACATTAGTAAGTATAAGACTTGAATATGAATGTCTCAAGATTCAGAAATCTTAGGTTTTATAAAATACATAATTTTGTTTTTTTCCCATTTATAAAGGAATTTGACTGTGTATAAAGCTGTTTAAGTTATATCCAAATTCTTTTGTGGACACTTTGTAATTTTTCTCTTTTTTATTTTTTTTTGGTTAATAGCGTCAAGTTCTTTCCGCTCTCAGTCAGATAGCAAAACATTCTGTGGATCTGGCAGAAATGGTAGTTGAAGCAGAAATTTTCCCGGTTGTACTTACCTGTCTGAAGGACAAAGATGAATATGTGAAGAAAAATGCTTCTACTTTAATTAGAGAGATTGCAAAACATACACCCGAGGTAAAAAACAAAACAAAACAGAACTTCAAAAATAAATCATTTTAGTTTTAAAATAAACATCTGTTTACAGGTTACAAAGATTATGCCACATTATCTAGTTAGATCAGTGTTTCTCATTCTCAGAACTACTGACCTTTTAAACTGGATAGTTCTTTTGTGGGGATTGTTTTGTTGCTTTGTAGGATGTTAGTAGCATGCCTGGCCTCTACTCACGAGCTGCCAGTGGCATCCCTCAGTCATGACAATCAGAAATGTCTCTATACATTGTCAAATGTTCCCTGGAGAGCAAATTACTCCCAGTTGAGAACCACTGGGTTAGGTCAATGGAGTTTGAGTCTGAAATCTCAGTTTTTAATCATTTCCACCTTTCCATCTGCAGAGTATGGGTGCTGGGGATCTTGCCTTTCTTAGCATTTTATGTCAGATGGAGTAGTGAGAACGATATCATGCCCCCAGATTGGACCACAAAGATCCCCTAGCTTAGCGCAACCACCCTAATAGATGCTTTACCATGGTTTCCTGCTCTTAAGTTCCTAGATGTGAAGGAAATGGACAAAGCAGGCCTGCGTTCATTGATTCTGAAGTGTAGTATCTTTTTCTGTGTATATTTTGACTTAAGTTTCATTTAATTAAACCTTAAAAGTCTATATTTCATCTCACATATTCATTGATATTTTTCATTACTAGTAATCATTACTAGCAAAAAGGAAGATAATTAGATGAGACTATTTCACATCTGACATTGTCTTTTGGCATTCAATGATTAATCTGCTTTATATGCATGCCTTATGATTGGAGGTTTCAGTAGTTAGGTAGTTATGAACTAGCCTTAGGCTTAGTGTCTAGGTGAGGAATTTTGACATCCATTATAATTGGGATAAAAGTTGTGCCGTTGCTGCATGAAAATTGAACCACAGAGTAAAGCGCCTTATAGTGAGTATATTTGTACATTTGAAATAGTGAGAGTATTAGGCTTGCATATTTCCTTAGTGAATATAGTAATTTAACTAAACGATCTTTCAGATTTTACCAGGTATTTCTAAGTTCAAAGTAAAATAGTTTGTGAACACTAAATGAAACAGGTAGACAGAGCATGGTAGGTTTCGTGGTTGTGATTATCTAGCCCTGCTCTCGTCTCTTAGCTTTCCCAGCTGATAGTTAATGCAGGAGGAGTTGCTGCTGTGATTGACTGTATTGGATCCTGCAAAGGAAACATAAGGCTGCCTGGCATCATGATGCTTGGTTATGTAGCAGCTCACTCGGAGAACCTGGCGATGGCGGTGATCATTTCCAAGGTTGGTTCTTCTTTTTTGTCTCTTTAGTATTGCAGTGAGGAAATCTAGCTAATAGTCTAATTAATAGTGTGGAGCTGTGGCTTAATGTGCTGGACGGCCACGTCGATTTGAGCCTCAAGGTCGGCGGTTCAGAACCGACTTGATATGGCATTTAACAACAACAACAACAACAGAATATAAAATATAATGTATCAAAGTGAAAACATTATCTGAAAAAAAATTCCAGCTTTTTTTTTTTTTCAATGCTTATTAGCTAAGTTTCCTAAAGCAATACCTGAAGTAAGGTTTTCTTTACAGAAAATTTTAAGTTTTATTCAGTATTTAATATCAGTACAACTATTTTGAGTATTCACATTATCTGTATTTAACCATTAAATGTATTTGTATGTTTAAGGTTTGACTTTGCTTATTTGGAGTGCTAGTGATGCAGTAGGATAAGTGTTGAACTGCTAGCCACAAGATTGGCAGTTCGAATCCACCAGCTGCTCCATGGGAGAAAGATGAGGCTTTCTGCACTCATAAGATTTTCAGCCTCAGAAACCCTATACAGGGCCTCTATGAGTTGAAACTGACTCAACAGCACTTAACAACAACAACAACAGCAATGCCTGTTTATGAACATGTACTGTGTACTTTGGTTATAAACAACTGTTATCAATGTCATGCCTGATAATCATTTTTACCATTCTCACAACTCTAGAAATTCTTCCCTTTCCTGCCATGTGGGTAAGAGGTGACAATGGCTAGGCCATATTTTTAAAATCGACTTTTCTCTCCTGCTTTCAAGAATTAACATACTAGAAGGAGACAATTCAGAACACTAGTCAAATAGCTGCGGTGTTTGTTTCCTTGCTCTCAAGAGTTTTGCCTTTCCTCAGTTCACAACCTTGTATTAACCCACCATGGAATGTAACCCTATCACACAGTAGGAGCTCAAAAAGTATTTGTTGAATGAATAAATATTGATCTCCAGAAGAATGCTTCAAAGGCTGTGTGCTTACAGTGTGTCTGTGGTAACCTCCTAGGGTATGGGTTTCTTATCAACAGAGAAAGCCTGCTGCTGTACACTAAACAGAAATGTGGTTTTTCCTGATCCCTTACTAATCCTCAGAATAAAAAGAGTCTCAGATCTTTATTTTATACCAATTCCATGGCAATTCTTTGCTTCCTTCCCCTTTTGTTCTGCCATTTCCTTATGCTCATCTATTACCACAGACTATCATGGTGACTAGTAGGCGCTTCCTGAGGGGTCACTGCCTCTGTAGTGACATTGAAGGGAGTTTTGATTCTTGGACCTTCTGTGGGTAGTAAGAAAGCTTACATGATGAAAAAAAAAGAAAAGAAATTGCTTTTGCTTCCTACGTCCCTACCTCAAACTAACCATAAGACTCTCTCCTTCTTTGATCTAGGGTTGCTGATGGCCTCTCCCATCTAGTTTCTCAGTTAGTCAAAGATCAAGGAGACAGCAGCAGTTAAGAATCAAACCACACAGTACAGTAGTATTCTCTCATTTGCCTAAATATTGCTGTAACTGAAACCCAAACCCAATTCCATTGAGTCAAATCGGACTCATAACAACCCTATAATACAGAGTAGAACTGCTCCAGGGTTTCCAGAACAATCTTTATGGAAACAGACTATCTCCTTTTTCTTCCTCAGATCTTCTTATGGGTTTGAATAGCCAACCTTTTGGTTAACAGCCCAATGCTGTACAGGGTTTCCAAGGATTTAAATCTTGACGGGAGCAGAAAACCTCATCTTTCTCCCATGGAACAGCTGGCAGGCTCAAATCATGGACCTTGTGATTTGCAGTCCAGTGTCTGTCTTATGGAGCCACTGTACTCCCCACTAGGGCTCCTAGAGACTAATCACATCTTTTATTTAAATAATACTTTATAATTCTCAAAGCACATTCCTGCTCCTTATCTCATTTGCTATTCACAGCAACTGAGACTGGTAAGTCAGTCAGGCCTTAAGGAAAGGGTACTGTCTCTTGTTTCCCCTACTTCTTCAATCTTAATGTCCCTGAGAGTGGACTTTCTGAAAGTTGCTTTATTTTAAGACAGATTTGACCTTTTCTGTTGGCAGACACACATTTTTAGTTGTAAGAAAGAAGCCAGAAAAAAGCATGGCAGGTTTTTCAAGAAATTGAACTTAACCAAATTAAAAAATAGAAGAAAAACTATGTATGATGATTTGATCTTTGTAAGATAGCATGACCATGTGATATTAATTTTTATGATATTACACTTAAGATGATAATTATAGTGTCATATTAGTCAGAAAATTGTACGTATTCAGAAATTAGAATTGTGGCTTGAGTTGATTGATTCTTCCTTAAGAATATAAAATGATTGATTTGAAGTTCTTTAGTTTTCTGTTTTGATTTTTAGATAAAATTAAAGAATAGAATATAAAATGCAAACACAATCTGTCTGTGTAACAAAAATTATACTTTATACTTGAACATTCAAATATGGTATAATGAACAAAACTATCATTTAAAAATTGACCAAAATTAATAGAAAATTTAAATTTACTATTTTAGGAAAGGTAATTATAAATATATTTCATCTAAAAGGTATCCAAACTCATATTAATTTTGTTTCATTGTGTGTCCATAGTAATTTGTTCTCATTTTGGCTTTACTTCATGAAAAAAGACAGTTCCTTTAAGGGTTCTAAATTAACTTTTTTAACAAAATAGAAAGTTTTAAAATCTGAAATATTTTCAGTTTGTCATGGTGTAACCTGATTTTGCCTGTATCTTAGTTTGTGGCATCAGTTGCTTAAGTAAATGCCTCTCTTTTT
>NW_006408655.1:7602811-7614374 GCF_000296735.1 Chrysochloris asiatica
GAGGTCCCTGGGACCATCAAGGGAGAAGAGTGGAGATTGGTACCCTACCCAGAGAAGCAGTGATGCCAGAGATGGAGGCAGAGTAGATGACATGGAGAGATGGAGCAGCTGGGGACTTTAGACCCAGAGGGAGAGGGGCTGTATACAGATGACTGGGGGGCAGGCTTGCAGAGTATGAATGTAAAGCTAGTGTTCTCCTATGTAAACTATCACATAATTCAAAATAAAACATTAAAAAAAAAGTATGTCATTTAAAATGTTTAATTTTAATTACGGACAATATTTTTATGATTCAAGACATACAAATTTACCTGAGGAATTCATATGACCTTTGTTTCTATCAGTGTTTTAATCAGTCATCTGTGATAAATAAAGTTCTTTATATGTGTAAAGCTGTCTGCAAAATGAATGTCTAGATATAGTCTATGTTCTTGCTGACTTGTAAAATAGGGGCTGGAGAATAGTAGAATTTCAGAGTTGAAACTGACTGGAGAGAACTGTGGTTCATTTCACATGAAAAATTTGACTCTAGAAGAATTTAAGGGGGCTTTACAAAGGTATCATGTTACTGGTGGTTGTGGTTGTATGCTACCAAGTCACTTCCAGCTCAGAGATACTGTATAGCATTTTCAAAGCTGTAAACCTTTATGGGAGCAGAAAACCTCATTTTTCTCCCATAGAGAGCTGGTAGAGTCAAACTGCTGACCTAGCAGTTAGCAACCCAGCTCATAATCCACTATGTTACAGGCTTCCTTAAAGAGCTTTGGTAGTGGACTGATTACCAGTCGGGCTGCTAATGTCACGGTCAGCAGTTCGAAACTACCAGTGGTTCCACAGGAGCAAGAGGAGGCTTTCTGCTCCTGTAAAGATTTACAGTCTTGGAAAACCCTATTCAGGGTCACTCTGAGTTGAAACCGACTCTAAGGCATATAACCCGCCCTCCCCCCACCGGGGTTCCTTTTAATTATGCTAGTTGGGTGTTCTTGGAGCCATAGTCTACCTTCCCTAACTCTAACAACACTGATTTTTAAATCATATGTCCTGTATTTTCTCCTCATAAAATATTTGTCCTTAAGTTTCACAAACATTTTTAAGCCATACATTTTTTTAAAGCAGGCTTCTGAAAAAAATGCAAGTTACCAAAATAGTTTATAAAATTTGAACATAAAGAAGGATGAATTGTTTAATAATTTTTACATTTCAAAGAAAGGAAAAAATGTTTTCCGCATATTATATATTAGGAAAATATGTAATTATTTGAAAGCAATTTACAGAATTGATTTGTAATGAGGGGCAACCATTAACAATAAAATTGTTGTTGTTAAGTACCGTCGAGTTGATTCCGACCCATAGCAACCCTGTACAGGGTTTCCAAGGAGGAGCTGGTGAGCTTGAACCACCGACCTTGCAGTTCAGATGACTTTGCAGTCTGACGCATTAGACCACAGCACCACAAAAAATTAACCAGTAGTAAATTAAGTTACATTTAAACTTTAATTAAATGACAAATTAGCAAATGGGAAACACATTAGCTAAAACAATTTTAAATGATAGAGTGAGGCAGAAAGTTTATTTGAACTGTATAGCTGAGAGGTTCTGAAAGTTATATAGTAAATCATTGATTTTTATAAATTTTATAAAAGTGAATATATGTTTATTTTGTTATGCTTACATGTTATTTCTCTACTACAAACTTCTTGAGAGGGAAAGTGATTTATAATATTAACATTTCTTCAATTTTATATGAAGCTATGATTTAATAGATTGAGGGTGTCCCTAAAATTTCTCCAATGTTGAGTGCATTTCTTGGCAATGTTTGGTACAGTGTGCTCTGTAAAGTATTTCTAATTTAACAGGTTCTATATTTCTAATATAGAAATCAGAAAGCACAACTCCATTTCCAGTTTTGAGTTGTCCAAATACATGAGAGTTACAAGGCGGTAGGATAAGCACTGAACTACTAACCACAAGGTCGGTGGTTCAGACCCACCAGCTGCTCCTTAGAAACCCTATATGAGGTCGTTATGAGTTGGAATTGACTGGACAGCACTTAACAACAACAACAACAACAGTTTCTACCTACATATCTAGTTCTCTTATGACTTCATATTTCTTTAACCCATTTATTATTGTTATTTTTTCTTCCTTCTTCTCTTTGACCCTCCCTCCCTCTCTTCCTCCTCCTGGACTTTTTCCTTTCTCCTCCTCCTCCCTCCAGTAATTCTTGTCCTCCACTGCAGGGTCTCTGCAGGCATAACCATGCACAGGTTATGATAGTAATTATGTCCAGCTTCTAGATTATCAATAGGAAAATTATTAATATTTAAAATTTTTTCATCACTTTCAGAGTCCTGTAATTAATAATTTTCATTTTCCTTTAAGTAAAGGAATGTGAGAAATAGAGAATGAATACTTAATAGTTGAAGTTAATAGTAATTATAGCTTGAGAAATTCTTGCAAATACTCCTCCAAGGTAGCATTCTATTACCTTTTAATATATTACCCTTTTATATACAATCAAGTTTATATAACTTGGTTCTCCATGCATTATTATATCTCTAGGGTACAATAAGTTTGAAAAATTCACCTTGAAGAGAGGTAACGATGATTGTATTTTAGTTGTATTGAATAAAACAAAGGTTGTTTTATTCAGATATGTAGCATAGGGTCGCTAGGAGTTGTAACTGACTGGAGGGCACCTAATAACAACAATAGAAACTAAGATTCCATCTGCCTACATTTGATGCAGTATTTATTTTATGTATTCAGTCTTAAAAAGTAGGATCTTTACCAATCATTATCCTCTGAGCAATTTTTCCAATGCTTTAAATCCATCCAAATAAAAATTTTTTACTGTAGAGACTTGATCTTTTTTTATTTTCCCTTCCCCCAGTGTCTTTTATATTCTACCAGTTGTTGTTTTAAAGGCTTTTGAATGAAAGTTCCATTCAAGTCTGTTTGATTTGACACTATCTCAGTAGGGAAAAGTGTATCCAAGAGCATCATGAGCTGTCTAATGGTATTTCTAATTTGTTATTCTGTGACAGCCTTCAAATTATAAGGCCATGTTGAAGTTCACTTTGTCTCAAAGGCATGTCAGCTTCTGTAAGCATTCTCTAATTGGTTCTGATCCAGGAGAGCCAAGGAATGGCCCCTTTGGAATTTTGTTGCATGTTTCTCATAGCCTTACTATATATCTGCATCTGTTATTCCAAATATCTTATTAAAAATAGAAACAAAAATTTTTTAACTTATCAGCTTAACTACATATATTTTGAAATTATTCAGGCAACTGAATTTTCACTTACTTTGATTTAGAGACATTATAATGAAGCATTTGTTCCATCTTACTTTGGCATTTGAATCAGTTCATTTCATTACCTTAGTTAAAAAACTATGTTTATAATAATTACTTGAACTAATTAATTATTGTGTCCTTCTAGTCATAGCTGTTTGTCCTTCACTTTATTGAGCTATATTTTATAGCCCATACAATTCAACCTTTTAAAATGTATGATTCAATGGTTTTTAGCATATTCACAGAATTGTGCAACTCTTACTTATAATCTAATTTTAGAACATTTTCAGCACCCAAAGAGAAAATTTATACTCACACATCCCCCATAGCCAGCCCTAGTTAAACACTCATCAGCTTTCTATCTTTATGAATGAGCTTATTTGGGCATAATATATATATGTTGCTGTTGTTAAGTGCCATTGATTTGGTTCTGACATATAGCGACCCTATATAGGGTTTCCAAGGAGCAGCTGGTGGGTTTGAACAGGGTTTCTATGAGTTGGAACCAACTCAAAGGCATTGAACAACAACAACATACGTTTGGGATTGTATCTAAAAGACTGTTGCCTAGACCAAAGTCATGTAGGTTTACATCAGTTTTCTCCCTTCATTTTTGTAATTATAACTCTGGAAGAATGCTCTCAGAACAAAAATTCATTGCTTAAGAAGTATTTTTTCCTTTAAACAATTTTTATTAAAGATCATTCATTAAGGAAAATAGCAATTTGTGTTATTCCTCTCATTTTCTGTGAAAAAAAATTGAAGTAGTGTTAAGTGTTTATATAAACCAAACCCCACCGTCTAGAGTCTATTCTGACTTGGAAGCAGACAGCCTCATCTTCCTGCCCAGGAGCAGCTGGGTTTGAACTACTGACCTTGCAGTTAGCAGCTCAGGGTATAGCTTACTACACCATCAGGGATTCAGAAGTACTTACATAGTATTGACAATCTCATTTTGTTAACTGCTAGGAGCTCTGGTAGCGTAGTGGTTATGAATCAGGCTGCGAACCACAAGGTCAGCAATTCGAAACTACCAGCTGTTCCGCGGGAGAAAGATGAGGCTTTCTGCTCCCATAAAGATTTACAGCCTCAGAAACACTATACAGGGTTGCTATGAGTTGGAACCGACTCCATGGCACACAACAACAACAACATTCTTATGTGTGCTATTAAGACATAAAAATGGTGTTTGTCACTTAATGTGACAGTTCTAATCAGTGTGGACTTAATGACATTTGTAAATGCCATAAAAAGAAGAAATGCAGAACTATAGATGCTGTGCTAGCTCACAGCAACCCAGACTCAATCCCAAATTTCCCTAAATAGGCAGTCCACCACTCCTTCCTTAGCATCATCATATTTACTTCTAAGGATAAATGAATAAATAGCAATAAATGCTATTGCAATTAGTACAAGTCACAGTCTGTTATTCTTAAATTCACAGTAAGATATTTGTTGATTTACTGACTTATCTAACTAAAAAAATTTGCTGATCCCTTATGTTTTCTGTTCAATTCACAGTATGAAGGTGACACCGAACTACATTTTTATTTAAAGGACAGTCATAAATAACTAAACATAAGGCATATTTTTCTAAAGACTAGCAAATCTTAAGCCAAGCAGGTGACAAAATCTTGTACATAGAAAACCCTAAGGAATCCACACAAAAATATTAAAATGAATAAGAATCTAGTAAGGTCACAAGATACGAGATCAGCCTACAGAAATAAAATTTTTATATATTAATTTATGAAACAACAATCCAAATATGAAATCAAGAAAATAGTTGAATTCATAATGGCATCAAAAGACTAAACTCCTTAGGAATAAACTTAGCAAAAGAAGTACAAGACTATTACACTGAAAATTACGAAACATTGCTAAAAAGATTTAAAGAAGATATGAATAAAAGGAGAGATAATCTATGAACAACAGGAGCTCTGTGGCTCCATAGGACAAGCACTAGACTGAGAACTCCAAAGTCTGTGATTTGAGGCCACCGGCAATTCCATGTGAAAAACATGAGACTTTCTGGTCCCGCAAAAAATGTAAAGCCTCGGAGACACCCCTTAAGGGTTGCTATGAATCAAATGACTCCATGGCACTTAACTACAACAACAAATCAATGCTCATAGATTACAAGAAATAATATTGTTAAAATAGCAGTAATCCCCCAATTTGATCTATATTTCCAATGCAATCTTCATTAAAATCCAGTTGACTTTTTTTTTCTCCAGAAATTAAGAAACTGATCCTAAAATCCATATGGCTCTCGTAGGACAACTTTGTTAATTGACATAATATAGTTAATAACGATAGTGTTCTACATCTCAACTTTGTTGAGTAGTATATAAAATATAACTATGTGTCTCTACTTATCTGAAACAAAAGAGAATGAAGGAAACCAAAGACTCAAGAAAGTAGCCCACAGAACTCAAAGCCCACAAGTACCTCAGCCTCACCTAACCTGAGACCAGAAGAACTAGATAGTGCCCAGCTACCACTACCAGCTATTCTGACAATAGAAGGTCCCAGAAAGAATTAGAGAAAGATTTAGAATAAAACTCAAAATCCTGAAAAATTCCAGGTTTACTGGATCAAAAGACATAAGAGCAACTCCAGATAATATTGCCCAGAGATTGAATTTGGAACTAAAGCCACTTCCAAGGTCACCTTTTATCCAAATAATAGATTGGATTATAACAATATTTATTCCTGTGAGTACTGTGATCCCTTAAATAGTCAACTATATGAGACCCATCAACATTTGCCGTAAAGCAAAGAAGAAAAGGTAAGGAGGGAAAGGGAAGCGAGATTAATGAAAACAGAACAAACAGGAAATAATGAGGATACTGATGAATTGTATAGAATGTAACCAATGTCATGTGGACAATTTGTATAAAAATTATTTAATAGAAATCTAAGTTGCTCTTTCATCTAAAACATAATACAATATTATTAACAAAACTATAAAATCCATATGGAAATGCGAAGAACCCAGACTAGCCAAAGCAATGTTGAAAAAGAAAAAAGGACTTAAAATACCCAAGCTCAAAACTCCTTATAAAGCTACAGTAATCATAATAATTGCTTAAGGAAAGACTTGCATATCAGCAGAATTAAGTTGGGAATCGAGAAATAAACCCCCACATTTATAATCAGTTTAGCTTTGACAAAAGTGCTAAGACAATTTAATGTGGAAAGCATAGTCTTTTTAATAGTGATGGTGGGACAATTATATCCACATGCAAAAAAGATGATTTTAGACACAGATATACCATTCACCAAAATTAGTTAAAAACGAATCATAGAATTAAGTATGAGTTAAAACTATAAAATTTTTAGAAGAAAATAAAGCTGCATGACCTTAAGTTAGGTAAAGATTTCTTAGATATTGTCAACACCAAAAGCCCAAACATAAAAAGAAAAAGAAAAAAAAAGAGGAATTGGGTTTCATTATAATTTCAAACTTTTTTTTTCTAATTTAATTTATTGTGGTTTGGGTGAAAGTTTACAGAGCAAAGTAGTTTTCCATTCAGCAACTTATACACATCTTGTTTCATAACATTATTTGCCATAATTAAAAACTTTTATGCTTCAAAAAATACCATTACAAAAATGAATAAACAAGCACAGACTGAGAGAAAATATTTGTAAATCATATATTTAAGAAAGAACTTCTATGAAGAATACATAAAGGCCTCCTTCAACTCAACAAGAAGACAATTAACCAAACTAAACAATGGCAAAATGCTTGAATAAACATTTCCTCAAAGGATATACAAAGGGCCAATAAACACATGAAAAGATGTTCAACATCATTAGTCAGTAGGGAAAAGCAAACCAAAGCCATATGAGGTATTACCTCACATTCATAAAAATGGCTATAACTAATAAGACAGACAATAACTAGAGTTGGCCATGTGGTAAGGATGTCATGAAAGAGAGGATGTGGTAAACTTTGAACCTTATTACATTGCTAGTGGGAATGTAAAATGTTGCAGCTACATTGGAAAAGAGTTTGGTAATTTCTCAAAATATTAAGGGTAGACTTACCTTTTAACTTATCTCCCAACAACTCGACTCCTAGATAGCTATCCAAAGAAATGAAAATATGTCTGCAAGTCTTGTATATGAATCTCTATAGCAGCATTATTTATTCATAGTAGTCCAAAGTAAAAATAACCCTGAATATCTATCAACTGATGAATGGATAAACAAAATACAGTAAATCTGTAAAATAGAATACTATTTGGCAACCAAAAGGAAAAAAAGTACTGATATATGTTATAACAAGGAGCTCTGGTAGTGTAGTGGTCACAAGTCTGGCTGCTAACCTCAAGGTCAGCAGTTTGAAACTACCAGCTGGTCTGCAGGAGAAAGATGAGGCTTTCTGCTCTTGTAAAGATTTACAGCCTCGAAAGCCCTGTACCAGATTGCTTTGAGTTGGAACCAACTCCTCAGCACGTAACCACCACCACCAACATATGCTATAACATGTTGTTATTGTTAAGTCCCATCAAGTTCAGTTCCAACTCATAGCGACTCTGTATAGGGTTTCCAAGGAGTGACTGGTGGATTTGAACTGCCGAACTTGCAGTTAGCAGTCCAGTGCTTATCCTACAGTGCTACACCAGGACTCTATATTACAGCACAGATAACACCAAAAACATCATGCTTAGTGATCATGGCCAGACAAAAAAGGTTCACATATTTCATAACTCCATCTATATGAATAGTTGAGCAAAGTCAAAACTACAGAGACAGAAAGTAGATTAGTAGTTGCTAGGGCCTAGTAACAGGGAGGGAGTAGGAAAGAACTATAATGGAAATGAGATTTCTTTTTGGAATAATGTAAATGTTTCATAATTAGATTGTGGGGATGGTTGCACAGCTCTATAAATGTACTAACAGTCATTGAGTTGCATACTTAAAATAAATTTTTATGGTATCTCAATAAAATTGTCTTAACATACTTAAGCTCAGAAATATACACGCAAACAGCATCTTTCATGTACAGATTTTTTTCACCTTGGATAATTTGTTGTTGTTAGGTGCCATCCACCTGATCCTAACTCATAGTGACTCTGCACAACAGAACGATGAAACTGCCCAGTCCTGCACCATCCTCACAAGTGTTGCTATGCTTGAGCCCATTGCTGCTGCCACTTTGCTTACCCATCTTGTTGGGGCTCTTCTTTAATTTTCTCTCAACCTCCACTTTATCAAGCATGATATCCTTCTCCAGGGACCAGTTCCTCTTGATAACATGTCCAAAGTATGAGAGACAAAATCTTACCATCTTGGTTTCCAAGTAGCAGTCTAGCTGTACTGGCTATCCATGGTACTTCTAATATTCTTTCCAACACCGTAACTTGAATTTATCAATTCTCCAGTGGTCTGTCTTACTCATTGTACAATTTTCACCTGCCTATGAGGTGATTGAAAATACCGTTGTTTAGAACAGGTGCACCTTAGTCCACAAACTGACATTTTTGGTCATCAGAGAGGTCTTTTGTAGCAGATTTGCCTAATGCATGCAGTATGTCGTTTGATTTCTTGTTTGTTGCTTTTGAGTGTTGAATGTGGATCCAAGCAAACTGAAGTCTTTGACAACTTCAAATTTTTATCCATTTATTATGATGTTATTTATTGGTCCAGTTGAGGATTTTTGTTTTCGTGACACTGAGATGTAATCCATACTGAAGGCTGTGCTCTTTGATCTTCATCAGTAAGTATTTTAAGTCCTCTTCACTTCCAGCAAGCAAGGTGGTATCATCTGCATATCTTAGATTGTTCATGAGTTTTCCTCAAATCCTGATGCCATGTTCTTCTTCATATAATCCAGCTTCTTGGATTATGTGTTCAGCATACAGATTGAATAAGTATGGGGAAAGGATATAATGCTGGTGCACACTTTTCCTGATTTAAAAACATTCAGTATTTCCTAGTTCTGTTCAAACAACTGCTTCTTGGTCTATGTACAAATTCCTCGTGATGAACACAATTAAGTGTTCTGGAATACCCATTCTTCAAAATGTTATCTGTAACTTGTTATAATCCACACAGTTGAAAGTCTTTGCATAGTCAATAAAGCACAAGTAAATATCTTTCTGGTATCCTTTGCTTTCAGCCAAGATCTATCTTACATCAGCAGTGATACCCTAGTTCTACGTCCTCCTTTGAATTTGGTTTGAATTTCTGGCAGTTCCTTATTGATATACTGTTGCAATTTATGATAATTTATCTGATTATTAATAGTGACATCTGTTTTTATTAATGACGTCTATTCTTATCTTGGAAGCCTTAGTGTGGCGCTGTGGGCTAATGCACCAGACTGCAGTCATTTGAACTGCAAGGGTGGTAGTTCAAGCTCACCAGCTGCTCCTTGGAAACCCTATACAGGGTCGCTATTAGTCAGAATCGACTCGATGGCACAGAACAACGTTCTTGAAGGATACAATCCTAAATCAAGTATATTTCTTCCAGATGAAAGATAGTAAAACCCAAGGAATTTTCTGATGTCATTAGACTCCTTTGTAGAGATCTTGATTAATAACTTTGCAGTGCATCACCAACTTGCAACCAGTACGTTGGTGATGCACTGTTAAAGTAGAGCTCTATATATGGTGCAGAGGGCATGACCTCTGCTGCAGATTTTGTCACCACAGCAGGTAAGTTACATAATTTGTGGACCTGCTAGGACCACTACACTCTTAAGGTGGTTTACAAGGTATAACTAGGTGTGATGGGAACAAGAATGTAATTTCAAGTTATGTTATACTATTTATGGAAAGACGTTGGGTTGCATGCCATACATTCCTTAGTTTATTTTAGTTCATAAAACAATATTTGAGGGCATTTGTATTGGGAGATGGAAAGGTTATATAAGACTGCCTAACCTGGGTCTCTGAGAACCCTTCAATGTAAAAGTTCCATTGCTGAAAGCACAAATGTGTTCAAAGTCTTTGATGTGTCCATGTACCTGTTATAAAATTCATGATGTGAAAATCAAAATCTTCTTTAACATTTCAAGAGTATTGCTAAATGTTCGATAGCACAATTATGATCCTAGAAGACTATGTCTGCTATGACTTCAGAGAGGGAATAAAGAAGAAAGGGTGTGATCAAGCCCATGTGGAATTGTAGTGGAAAACAGCAGTAGACAAACCTAACTGTGGTGTTGCTTTCCAAAGCCGAGTGGACAGTTTTTAATGAAAAACAGAATCACAGCCATGACCTTAGAGCTTACTGCAGAAACGATGCCTTAGTCACATCAGGGTCCTTCTTCAACCACACTTGGGACAGGGGTAGCACCCCACAGTGTCACTCTGAAATACTATGAAGTCCAAGGAAGGTAGGTCAGGTATGGGTACCTATTCTTTTACTTGTGGTAGATACACTCCCTAATGCTAAGGGGAGCCTTTCTCTACAGCTGGAATAGAGCTTATCTGTCATGTATATATGAATGGAGATATCTGTACCCATGAGCTAACACAGCATATCTGCAGGTATTCACTGGATATGTGCACTGTAGAATATTTCTGATTTCATACCTATGAACTATGAAACCTTTGGGGGATCATAGAGTGTCTAGTACTAGCAATATGATAAATTGATTATTTTCTTATATTCTTGTTTGAAAGCAATAAGAAGTATTACTTAGCTCACAGTTTCATCTATATAAATATTGACAACATACATACATGTAGTCTATCATTTATGCTTTATAATTTTAATTATTTCCTCTAGGTATTTTAATAGCTCAGTGGTATACTGTACATTTTAAGGTTTAGCAAGAAGACAACTGGCAGAATATACCATGATAAAAAAAAAAACACTTAAAGAGAGGAGTCTTTCTGACAAATATCTAAAAAAAAAAAAAAAAAAGCAACCACACGTTACACCAGGAAGTTGATTTCATTTTCAAATCCTAGCAGTGTGAATTAAAATGGGATACTATTTGGTCATGAAATAGAAGAAAGTATGCATGAATTTGTATTACGCTTTCATCGATTACTTACTTTTGTATGCATTTTACTTTATATTTCTTTAATAGAGTAAAAAAGCTATAAAGAATATCCTACAAAAATGTACCTATCTGCCAGCTCTTGAACCATTTCTGTATGATGCGCCTCCCAATATTCTGAAGCATGTGGTTGGACAGTTCAGTAAGGTGAGAAGCATTCTCTTAGCCCATAAGCTGGAGAAGAAAACAAAAATAATTTATTGGGTTTTGTTTTTGTTTTTGTTTTTTTTCTGTTG
>NW_006408655.1:7614474-7615113 GCF_000296735.1 Chrysochloris asiatica
AAATCTGAAATATTTTCAGTTTGTCATGGTGTAACCTGATTTTGCCTGTATCTTAGTTTGTGGCATCAGTTGCTTAAGTAAATGCCTCTCTTTTTGGGGGGGGGGGGCAGGTAAAAGCTAGCAGAGATACTCTTCATTTAGTTGGATTGTTACAGATAATTAAGGTAAATTAGTTCTAGTCATTTTATTGGCTTGAAAAATGACAGTCCCTGTGATGTGCTCATTTATCGAGCTGTTTAGGAAAAAAGGATCAAGACCAGAGTGATCTCTTCTTATGTTTGAGAGACACGGAAAGAGTCTTTAATCCTGCTATAGATTCATAACACTTGTTCTTTTGATCAACACTGCAGGGTGTACCCCAGTTGTCAGTCTGCTTGTCAGAAGAACCAGAAGATCATATTAAGGCTGCTGCTGCTTGGACCTTAGGACAGATTGGGAGGCACACTCCTGAACACGCACGGGCTGTTGCAGTCACAAATACTTTGCCAGTTCTGCTTTGTTTATACATGTCAACAGAAAGTTCTGAGGATCTTCAAATAAAAGTAAGTGCTTGATTCTTAACTATTTTATGAAAATGTATTTAATCTCATTTATTTTTAAAAGTATGTCATTTCACAGGATAGTTTGGATGCCTGGGGA
>NW_006408655.1:7619391-7621411 GCF_000296735.1 Chrysochloris asiatica
ATTGATCACTTTCAACCACTGAAGATGTCAGGTTTCTTAGATCATTGCAGATTAAAAGTAATAAGAAAGATCAGATTGCTAGAAATGGGAACAGCTCCGAGTACTGAGTATTGTTGGCAAAGGAAGAGAGAATGACTGCATTTCAGTAGTCATTTATGGTCAGGATGGTGACACTAAGCTCTCAAACCAAACCAAATCCCAGCCAGCTGCCAGTGAGCCAATTCTGACTCACAGCAACCCTGTAGGACAGACTAGAACTTCTCCATAGGGTTCCCAAGACTATAAATCTTTATGGGCATAGACAGCCTCATCTATCTCCCATGGAGTGGCTGATAGTCCTGAACTGGCCACCTTGCTATTGGAAGTGCCATGCTTAACCCGCTGTACCACCAGGGATCCTCCCTCCTAAGATATCCGTGACTGGTTAAATTAACTTTGTTGTTGTTGCTAAGAGCCATTGAGTCATTCCCAACTCATAACAACCCAATAGAGGGTTTCTGAGGAGTGGTGGTGAGTTTGAACCACTGACCTTGTGTTTCAAACTGATCTTGTGGTTCTATGCATATCCTACAGTACCACACCAGGACTCCAAATCATAGTTGGCATACTTAATTTAAGAAAATGGGGTCTGTGGAAGTGTCCCATAGTAGCTTTGAGCTGAGACTCTTGAGTTGGCAAGTCTAAGATTGCACACTTAACCAGCTCTAATATCTTTAGCAAAGTCTTGACCTCTTTCAGCCTTAGTTTCAGCACCCATTAAATGGCATTTATCTCATAGGATATTGTAAAGACTAAATATTACATGTGTTACATATAAAGAGTTTAGCTCAATATCTGGCACTTGATTTTTTTTTTTAAGTTGTTTTGTAAGAAATAAGACATGGAAGTGAATATACTAATAAAGTTTAAGAAGTCAATTTAAAAAAGAACAAATTCCTTTTTATTTGTTGATTATAATGCTATATAAATGAGGTAGTATTATGTGAGTAGTTTATTTTTACAAAAAATTAACAAAAACTTTAATGAGGTTTTCTGCTCCTACATAGATTCATAGCTTTGGAAACCCTACACAGAGTCAATATGAGTCAGATAAGTGCTCACTCGACAGCACTTACCAACAGCAAAATCTGTTTAGTTTGTTAAATAGGTTTAGCTTTAAGCACGTATCTTAAAGTTAGACTCTTCTAACAGCCTTCAATTTTTTGAACTATTTCCATATCCCCAATAGCTTCACTGACTCTCAGACATTATGGCCACTGGAAAGTAGATGGTTTTGCCGAAGCCATCTCAGGATACAATTCTATGTATTGTACACCTGTGTTCTGTCTGCCTTCTTCTAAGAATTGGATTAAAGGTTTTTGTTTTGTATTTTCTTTTAGTTATATTGGATGCCGGGGAACATAAAAGCATGCTCTCTTGACTAACTAATAAATGAAGAAGAAAGAGTAAATTACTTTTGTCTGCTTTTGGATATTAAGTAAGACTTGACTAAGCTAAGTTACCAGCTAAGAGAGAGAAGGAGTAAGGGGCTGAGTGGGTCCTCTACAAACTTAATCACCAGCTTTTAGAAATGGATACTTGTTGCCTTTGAGTTACTTCAGACTCAAAGTCATCCCGTGTGTGTGTGAGGGCTTTCAGAATCCAATTGCCAGACGTTTTTTCTGAGGTGCCACTGGGTGGGTTTGAAATACTCTTGTTAAATGTGACAGAGTAAAACTGCCCCATAGGCTGTAATCCTACGCTGTACTGGGGAGAGCCCTGGTGTGGCACTATAGGATTAGATAAGTAAACACTGGACTGGAAACAGCCACGCAATTGGCCTTCAAATCCATCAGCTTTTCTTGAAAACCCCACACAGGGTCACTATGAATTGGAACCACCTCCATGGCACAAAATAACAATCTTTATGGGAGCAAATAGCCAGGTCTGTTGTCTGCAGAGACCATTGTGTTAGTAGATAAGTGCTTAACCATTTCACCACCCAGGAGCTCCATAGGATGTTGTTGTTACTAAATGCCAT
>NW_006408655.1:7623431-7629679 GCF_000296735.1 Chrysochloris asiatica
GTTCCGACTCAATGGCACTTGACAACAACAGCAACAATTTTGTAGTCTAATCTTTTAGGCTAATGAGCAAGATGTTGCAATTTTCCTAAGCTTACTATGTTAAGAATTCAAAATAAGTCACAATAAAGTAATAAAAAATAAAGCAGTGGCCAACTCAAATAAAGACAATTCCTCATATCATATAAACTTATAAATAGGCCTTCAGGAATATTTGCTTCAGGCAGAATTTGGTGCACTTTTAATCTAAGGATACCACAGCACTAGAAGGAGAATGAGAAAATAAGGCAGAAGGTGAACTGATATTTGTTAAGCCAAATATTTACAACTTACCTATCTATGTTATTATTATCAAATGCTGCCCTGTCAGTTCTGACCATAGCGAACCTGTATAGGGTTTCCGAGGAGCGGCTGGTGAGCTTGGTAATTCCGTTTAAAAAATACCTGCTAATATGATCCTTTATTGTCCAGATGATTTGCTTTATTTTTCTATTATTATCCTTTTGTACTTTTAACTATTTGTTTAATGTCTACATGTACTCACTACTGTTAGTTGACAAAAAAGAATATGACAGAGTTCTTCAAGGAACTCTATAATCTAACTGGGGACAACAGACAAAACAATTAGGAAACACTTGATGAATAACTTAATGTTTATCAAAGAAAGACTAAGTGAATACAGTCTTTTTAGAGAAAGCTTAAAGGAGGAAGTACAAGTGGAAAAAGTGGGTCCTTGAAGATCGTGTAAGAGTGGACAGGAAAAGATTGTTTCTGCCAGAGAGAATAGCAGTGAGCAAGTAAGACTTTCCACCTTTTGAATCCACACTCTCACCATGACCTCCCTGGTTTGGTTGGTCTGTTTTGTCTTGCATAATTAATTTCTGCATCTCTGCCGATTCTTTTCTCTCACCATGCAAAACATGCTTAAGTCTCTGATCCTAAGAACAAAGCAAAAGCACCTGTACAGTTTGTTCTATCTGAGCTCATCCTGTTGATTTCTCCATTTTCTCTTTAGGAAACATTTGAATTTGACTGTGCTCTCTAACTCCCAGTGCTCTCCTCAGCTCATGTTAACTCTTTAACTCTTTGTTTTTCTCCACCTACTTCCTTCATTTGTTGAACATTTCTTGAGCATTGATTAGGCACCAGGCACTATGGTTATAAATAAATGAATGTTATGGTTCTTATCTCCAATTATATATATATATAACATGCATACTAACAGATAATCAAAATAACATGTGGTAAGTGCCCCACAGGAGTTTGACAGAGTACTTACTATGAGGGAAGAGAGTATGTAAGTCATCCTGGGATGAGAGTTGGACAGCCCCAGAAAAAGTTTCTTAAAGGAAGGTGACACCTGAGCTGAGTCTTTAAAAAGATGAGAGAAGAGTCAGCAAGTAAAGGAGAAGTACATGGACTATGGAAGACATTTTAGGAAGAAGACAAAACTTGGGTAAAGGAACTGCATGCATACTTTGATGCTCTTGCAACAAAATTGGTGATAGACTTTGATGGGAAAGGAGTCTGGAGAGGCATGTAAGAGTTGGGTCACCTAAGTAGTGAAGAGGCCCTGAATGGGTATAAACTAAGAAGGGATACCGCTTTTGTGTTTTCCATATGCCTGTCTTTATTCTGTCTCCAAAGCATAAAAAGTTAAGACACTTCTGAAGAGTGCATTTTACTTTCATTCATCAACAAATTTAGGCTAATTCTGTAATAAGTATATTGGGCATAAGTTCTCTTTCACATTTTCTCAGATAATGTTATTGTTTTTCAGTAGTAAAAAGTAGTAATAAAAAAACACCTGGAATTTTTATGTGATTCACATTTCAAGGTGCTGCCACATGATAGCAAAGCTCGAAGACTTTTTGTAACAAGTGGTGGACTTAAAAAGGTCCAAGAGATAAAAGCAGAACCTGGATCTCTCCTTCAAGAATACATCAACAGCATTAATAATTGCTACCCAGAGGAAATAGTAAGGTAGGAAAAATGGACTTTGAGATGCCTAAATTAAGTGTAGTGTCTTTGTTTTTTATTTTTTATCCACTGTGTCAAAATGTGGGCTTTAAAATACTGCAGAGACCAAAGTATACTTTTACTTCTCTCTTGACTTCTCTTGTCCCCTAAATTAAATGTTCTGAGTGGTACACACATTTCCACATCAAACGGGTATACATTTTGAGCATCAATTTAATAATATACTTCACTAAACAATATCTTAAATACAGAGTTAAATTAATAAAATCTATTTGTTGTTGGTGTTGTTGTTGGAGGCTGTCATTGAGTTCCTACTCTATACACAACAGAACAAAATACTGCCCAGTCCTGTGTCAGCCTCAAAATTGTTATGTTTGAGCCCATTGTTGCTGCCATTGTGTCAGTCCATCTTATTGGAGGTCTTCCTCTTTTTCGATGCCACTCTACTTTCCCATGCATGATGACTTTTTCCAGGAACTGGTTCCTCCTAATAACGTGTCCAAAGTATGAGAGACAAAGTCTTGCCATCCTGACTTTTAGGAAGCAGTATGGTTGTAGTTGTTAAAAGACAGATTTGTTTGTTCTTCTGACTATTCTTTCTTGACTATTCTTCACCAACACCATAATTCAAATATATCAGTTCTTCTACAGTCTTCATTGTCAACTTTCACATGCATATGAGACTACTGAAAATACCATAGCTTGGGGCAGGCTCACACTAATCCTCAAACTGACATCTTTGCTCTTAAATGCTTTAAAGAGATCTTCTGCAGCAAATTTGCCTAATGCAATACATCATTTAATTTCTGACTGCTACTTCCATGAGTGTTGATGATTGATCCAAGAAGAATGAAGTCCTTGACAACTTCAAACTTTTCTCTATTGGTAAGAATGTTGTTTGTTGGTCCAGTGGTGAGGATTTTTGTTTTCTTGACATTGAGATGCAATCCATACCGTAGGCTGCGCTCTTTGATCTTCATCAGTAAATATTTTAAGTCCTCTTCACTTTCAGCAAGCAAGGTTGTATCATCTGCATTTTGCAGATTGTTAATGAGTCTTTCTCCAATCCTGGTGCCATGTTTTTCTTCATATAACCCAGCTTCTTGGATTATTTGCTCAGCATACAGTTTGAGTAAGTATGGTGAAAGAACACAAACCTGTCGCACAGCTTTCTTAATTTTAAACCATTCAGTGATCCCACGTTTTATTTGAACAACTGCCTCTTCTTCCTCATGAGCACAATTAAGTGTTCTGAAATACTCATACTTCGCAATGTTCTACATAGTTTGTCATGATTCACACAATCGAAAGCTTTTGCATAGTCAGTAAAGCACAGGTAAACATCTCTTTGGTATTTGCTTTCAGCCAAGATCCATCAGATATCACCAATGATATCCTTCATTCCATGGCCCCTTCTTAATCCAGCTGGAACCTCTGGAAGTTCTCTGTCAATATATGCTTGCAGCCGTTTCTCTATTACCTTTAGTAAAACTTTACTCGCATGGGATATCAAAGAGATTGTCTGGTGATTTCTGCATTCTGTTGGGTCACCTCTCTTTGGAATGGGCACAAATATGGATCTCTTTCAATTAGTCGGCCAGATAGTTGTCTTCCAAATTTTGTGGCATAAATGAGTGAGTGCCTCCAGTGCCGCCTCATTTTCCTGAAAGATTTCAATTTTTATTCCATCAATTCCTGGTGCTTGATCTTGCCAATTCCTTCAGTGCGCCTTGGAATTTTTCCTTCAGTTTGATTGGCTACCTCTTGAAATGGTTGAACATCAACCATTTCCTTTTGGTACAGTGACTCTGTGTAATCCTTCCATCTTCTTTTGATGGCTTTCTGCATCATTCAATAATTTGCCCAGAGAATCCTTTAATAACGAAAGTCGAGGTTTGAATTTTTTTCTTCAGTTCCCCCAGCTTGAGAAATGCTGAGCGTGTTCTTCCTTTTTGGTTTTCTGACTCCAGAACTTTGCACATTTTGTTCTAATATTTGGCTTTATCTTCTCGCACTGACCTTTGAAATTTTCTGTTCAGCTCTTTTACCTCCTCATTTCTTCCATTTGCTTTAGCATCTCTATGCTGGAGAACAAGTTTCAGTGTCTCTTTTGTCATCCATTTTGACCTTTTCCTTTCTTCTTGTCTTCTTAATGACTTTTTGCTTTCTTCCTGTATGATGTTCTTGATGCCATCCCACAACTCTTCCGGTTTTTGGTTTTAGTGTTTAATGTATCAAATCTGTTCTTCAGATGATCTCTAAATTCAGGTGGGATATATTCAAGGTCATATTTTGGCTCTCGTGGACTTGTTTTCATTTTCTTCAGCTTTGGTTTGAATTTGCATATGAATAATTGATGGTCTGTTCCACAGTCTGCCCCTGGCCTTGTTTTCACTGATGATATGGAGCTTTTCCATCGTCTCTTTCCGCAGATGTAGTCAGTTTATTTCTATGTATTCCATCTTGTGAGGTCCATGTGTATAGTCATCTCTTATGCTGTCTAAAGAAGGTATTTGAAATGAACAAATCATTGGTTTCGCAGAATTCTATCATGTGATCTCCAGCATCATTTCTATCACCAAGGCCATACTTTCTAACTACCAATCCTTCCTCTTTATTCCTAACCTTTGCATTCCAATTAACAGTTATGATCAATACATCTTGATTGCATGTTTGATCAACTTCTGATTGAAGAAGTTGGTAGAATTCTTCTATTTCATCCTCACTGGCTTTAGTGGTTGGTGCATAAATTTGAGTAATAGTGGTATTAACTGGGCTTCCGTGTAGGCTCATAGATAGAGTCCTACCACAGACAGCATTGTATCTCATGACTGATCTGGATATGTTCTTTTTGACGATGAATGCAACACCATTCCTCTTCAATTTGTCATTCCTGGCATAGTAAACCATGTGGTTGTTAGATTCAAAATGGCCAATACCAGTCCATTTCAGCTCACTAATGCCTAAGATATCCACATTTATGTGTTCTATTTCAGTTTTGACAACTTCCAATTTTCCCAGATTCATACTTCGAACATTCCATGTTCTGATTTTCAGTGGATGTTTACAGCTGTTTCTCTTCATTCTGAGTTGTGCCCCATCAGCACATCTCCCACGGGCTTTACTCCATTCATGTTATCACTCATGGTCAACTTTACTCTGAGGAGGCAGCTCTTCCCCAGTCACATTTTGAGTACCTTCCAACCTGAGGGGCTCATTTTCCGGCACCGTGTCTGACAGTGTTTCTCCACTATCCCTAAGGTTTTCTCTGACTAAATATTCGGAAGTAGTTTGTCACTCTTTCTTCCTAGTCTCTCTTTGTCTGGAAGCTCATCTGAAACCTGTCCACCATGGGTGACCATGCTGGTATTTAAAATACTGGTGGCAAAGCTTTCAGAATCATAGCAACTCACAAGCCACCACAGTATGAAAAACTAACAGACGAGTGGTGGCCATTTGGTTTTAAATGGAAACTGTCACTTTAACAGGAGATCTGTGAAGTAGAACCCTCCGGGGAGGGGATGGGGTGTCCATTGACTCAGGCGTCCCCTCTAGTCACCAGAATGGAGGTGCGCAGACAGCGAGAGACCAATGAACAGATACCAAAAAAAGAATGTCCACATCTGTATCTCTGCCGTTCTGTCAGGCATCCGTGGTTGTTCTGATCCTTCCCCTGCTTGATCTCTCCTAAGATGGTGGCTCCAGGAGCAGCTGAATGTCTTGAATTAGATAGAAAATAATGGATTTCTTGGTTCTGCTACAAATTCCCCTAGCTGTAAGCCTTCCAAGCTTCTAAGTAACCTTTATATGTGGTTCAGAGTTCAAGCACCATCCCCTGAGCCTGGTTGTCCCGGTATTCTGTGGTGTTCCTGACAGAACTCCTTACTCCATGTCTACCCAATCTACCATCCAGTTGACTTTTAAACTTTTTCTTCATCAGGGATTCCATACTCTGCCATTTGCTCTCAGGGTCATAGTGATGAATCCATGCCTCATCATCAGTAATGATTTCTTTAAAAAAAACTTTCACCTTCCTTCAAGTATTAGTCCAAATTTTGTTTACAGATGTGCAAACACTTCTGTTAATGCTCTTCCATGAGCTGTTTCAGTACCCATCTTGCACAGGTGTGTTTTTTTTAAGTGTTTATTGTAAATTGAGTGATAGTTTACATGGGAGAAGATTGGTTTTACATCATTGTTTCATTGCAATGGTTACAATCTCCTCCATGCATCATCATTCAACAGTATTTGCTTCTATTACCTCTATTTTT
>NW_006408655.1:7631062-7646434 GCF_000296735.1 Chrysochloris asiatica
TTCCACGGCCTCTTCTGAATCCAGCTTGAACCTCTGGAAGTTCTCTGTCA
This sequence comes from Chrysochloris asiatica, assembly GCF_000296735.1. NCBI lineage: Eukaryota > Metazoa > Chordata > Mammalia > Afrosoricida > Chrysochloridae > Chrysochloris > Chrysochloris asiatica. The sequence continues at coordinate 7,631,113 of NW_006408655.1, forward strand.
ATGTATGATTGTAGCCATTTCTGTATTACCTTGAGCAAAACTTTATTCTCTTGAGATATCAAAGAGATTGTCCGATGATTTCCACATTCCGTTGGGTCACCTCCCCCATTTTTATTACAAAACTTCTACCTCCACAGTTGTGACAGTTGCAATTAGTCATGATAACAATCACTATTGAATCATAAGAATCTTATCCCCACCTCTTTTTATCAGACCCATCTAGACAAGATGAAACTATTTAGTGGGGACTCTACCTTCCCCTGCACAATCATAAATTAAACTCCCTTTTGAAACCTTGTAAGCCAGTTACTTTGTGCCTTTATTGCACCCTCATTTTATAGAGCTAATGTCTACGTGGCCTGTCCCTATGTACCCTGTTCACAGAGGGGACAGCATTGATACTTGATGTGAAGACTCCTTCCTTCTTGGTTGGCATTTTGAGCTTCTACATCCATAGGTATAGGTCAAGTACATCAAATTGTAGCAATTTACACTTGTGTCCTTTATCAAAAATGGTTTTTTTATCTTCCTCTAGTCAAGTTATGATTATGAAGCCATCGAGGTTAGGTCAAATGGGTGCCATCTGTAAGTTTAGGTGTTCTTGTCGCACAGGGTATTTGAAATCCAAGTCTGTTACGGATTTTTCCATAAGCATAGCCATGGCTGATTTACAAATGATTTACCATATAATCCACTGTCTTTTGTCTATTTGACAGAAACATTTCTCATGCATGCTCAGTGTTGTTATATGAGCCGTGGATGTGTATGGGCATTTTAATATAACCTGAGTGCAGATCATTTTTTACTCATCCTCATAATATATAACTTAAACTCCACATGGGTTTGTTGTTATTAAGTGTTGCTGAGTCAACTCCAACTCATCGCAACCCCTATACACAACAGAGTGAACACTGACTGGACCTGCTTCTGCTCACAAGTGTTAGGTTTGGGCCCAGCGGTGCAGTCACTATGTCTGTGCATCCCTTTGGGAGTCTTCTTTTTAGTTGACTCTCCACTGCTCCCAGCCTGAAGTCCTTCTCCAGGGACTACTCCCTGCTGGCAATCTGTCCAAACAGTGAGAGACAAAAGCTCATCACATGGGTCCAGGATAAGGTTAATCCACTTAATTCTTAATGACCATTGTCAGGTAGGTTGGGATAGCAGTAGCTGATAGCCAGAGGGAAGACACTTCTGGTTGTTTGTCTGGAGGTTCCTGTTGGTTCTTTCCTGAGAGACATAGCTAAAAACTAGGGCTTTGGTATGCACCAAATCTGGGTTCCCATCTCCAATCCAACTGCTTACCATATGTGTGACCTTAGGGCTACTACTTAAAACCCTCTTCACCAGTTTCCTTATAAAATGTAGATTAAGATAATTACCTACTTTATAGAATTGTTGTCAGAATTAAATGAGATAATGCTCATGAATGGCTTAGCCAAAGGGCTTGCACATAGGAAGACTCCAACTTAGTAAATACCTATGATTACCCTCTAAGGCTTCCTTATTTTCATTCTTCTGTCTATTGAGATTAAGTAAAATCTTTAAAAGTATAAAATTATGCATCATAATAATATGAGGGGAAACTACATAGCAACACTTGGCCACATATTACTTTCTATTCTTTTGCTTTTGATGATAAATGCATTAATTTTACATTCAACAAATCATATACTTTGTTTCATTACAATGATTATAATTCCCACCATGTACCATCAGTTAACAGTGTTTCTCTCTATTCATTTTAGCTCTTTTTTTTTTTAACACTCAGCCATATATAATAATTTACACCACCAAAGGACACATTTTGCAAGTCTGCCTCCTGGCCGCCAGCTCTCAGTCCCTCTCTTTCCATGAATCTAGAGTCCTCAGCTGTTCCCTCTCTCCATGTCCTCAGCTCTGCCACCATCTCTGGTGTCGCTGCTTCCCTGGATAAGGTCCCACATTCTGCTTGTGCTCTTCTCCCTTGATGGTCATAGAGTCCCCTGTTTCTGGACAGTAAAATTAACTACTACTCCATTTTTGTTATAAAACTTCCACCTTTACAATTGTGTCAGTCACAATTAGTCATGATAACAATTACTCATTACTGAAACATAAGAATCTTATCCCCATCTCTTTTCAGCAGACCCATCTAGACAAGATGAAAACTATTCAGTGGGGACTCTACCTTCCCCTGCACACTCTTAAACTAAACTCCCTCTTGAAACCTTGTAAGTCAGTCACTTCGTGGCTTTATTGCCCCCTCATTTTAGGTAGCCAATGTCTAAGTTGCCTGTCCTTTTGTATCCTGTATATAGAGGCATTGATACTTGATTGTATTTCATTTTTGCAAATATGAACAACGTAAGTAAAGATTATTCTGGTTAGATTTAAATTGCTTTTAGTTGCTGTGTAAGAGTTCCTAATTTATTCTTCTTTTCTTGAGAAGAGACTACTTTTGAATTCCTTAACATCAGGTAGAATCTAGGTGGAATGGGGTTTTCTAACAATTAACGAACAACTTTGTATATCTATTTATGGAGCTATATACTGAGATATATAAGTCTATATGAATTTAGGGGAGATTCTGTAATTCTGAGCGTACATTTTGCTGGTGGGTATAAGGATAAATGCTGAGCATATTTCCTTCCTTGTGGAGAATCCCGGAGATTGTGAGTCTGAAGGCCTTGGGGTATGTCAATGGCTATTCACATGGAAATCAGCTTGCTTAAACCTCAGGAATTACTGGTAGATCCTAATTGATCTGTTGAGGCCTTTTAATCTACAGCAACACAGTATCCAATATAAGGTGAACCCCACAGCTCCATACAATAACCACTGGACTCCAAATCCCAGGTTCTGTGGTTTGAGCCTACCAGTGGATCCGTGGGAGAAAGATGAAGCTTTGTACCCCCGCAAAGATTTAGAAAAAGCCTCAGAAACCCTATATAGGATTGCTATGAGTCAGAACCAACTGGACAGCACTTCACAACAACAGTCTAATATAAATGTAATGTGGTAGCCACATATGTAATTTTAAATTATCTAGTCACTACATTTAAAAAGGTAAATGAAATAGGTGAAATAAATTTTATTATAAATTATCTATAATCCCCTATAACCAAAATATTAGAATTTCAACTTGTAATAGACATAAACATTTTAAAACACTAGCTTAAGTACTAAGGTTTTGAAATCTGGTATATGTTTTATTACTTGCAGTACATTTCATGATGCTAAATTTCATCAGAAGAAATTCATCTGTAAGATTTTATACAATTTACTGTTGAAAAAGTAGATTCACAAGCTGCATCATATATAGCTAAAAATTTTCCAGTAACTTAACTGAGTATCAGTTTTTAAAATTCAGTTAAAAAAAAAAATCAGTCCTCAATAGTGCTCAATAGCCACATATGGCTAATAGCTATTATATTAAACAAAACTTATAAAATTTTGTTGTATTTTTTTTTAACCTATATAGCATAGTGGTTACGAATCGGGCTGTGAACCGCAAGGTCAGCAGTTCGAAACTACCAGCTGTTCTGTGGGAGAAAGATGAGGCATTCTGCTTCCATAAAGATTTATAGCCTCAGAAAGCCTGTACAGGGTAGTAGCTATGAGTCAGAACTGACTCCAAGGCCCACAGCCACTGCCACGACCACCATATAATTTATAATGGGCTATGTGCTGGGTTACTAATGCCGAGGTCAGAGGTTCAAACCCACCGGATACTTCTGAGAGAAAGATGAGATTGCCTCCTCCTATAAAAATTTATATTCTGTGAGCCTTGGTGTGTGGTATTGTAGGATAAGCACTGGCCTGGTGACTATAAAGTCAGCAGTTCAAACCCACCAGCCACTATTGGAAACCCCATACAGGGTCACTATGAGTCAGAACTGACTCAGAGGAACACAACATGTCATTTATACATGCATATATATATTAAATATTTATTTTGATACTGGCACATATGCAAGATCTAGGAAGGTGAGGCCAACTTTAAAATTTGTGACTAATTCAGACAGTGTGAAAGAATTGTAAAGTTGTCAGTGTAAAAATACTTCAAAGGAGCCATTGTTGAGGGACAATTTTTTTTAAGAATAGAAGGCCTTTAGAGAAGAAATTCTTCAAAGCAGCTATTTATGTATGCATTTATGGACATTATATACATATGTATGCATTTACCTATTTAAAAATATATGCACTCTATTGAAAAAATACAGCATTAACTTGACAAATTATGGAGGGAGGGTCGCTATGGGTCGGAACCGACTCGATGGCACTTAACAACAACAACAAAGTGTAGTAAAATATAAATTATATGCATTTTGTCTTTAAAATTGAGGTACAGTGAAAATCACAAAGGATAAAACAAAGCCCTTGCATAAGTTTTATATGGAGAAAATGGGGAGGCTTAATTATTTTGCATGTTTTGAAAAATTTTAAAGGACCTTTCTTAGATTTTTTTATACATTTATTGTATTCTAAAATGTTAGCCAAAGTAGATTTGATATGTTTATGTGCATGTAAAGTTTTTTTGTGTCATATCAAGCATACCATCATGCTTAATATACTTAATAATTTTGTACTAAGTCTTTACTGGAATCCTGATGTGGACCTGTAGGATAAGCACTGGACAACTAACTACAAGGTTGGTGGTTCAAACCCACCAGCTGCTCCTTGGAAGCCCTATATGGGTTGTTATAAAGTCAGAACTGACTTCAACAGCACTTAACAACAACAACAAAGTCTTTTATAAAATGTTACATATATAAATTTATAGTGCTATGGATGCTCAAGAGATAATGAAAATGATAAATTTACAAGGTTTGTATGACGGGATATTTGTAAACCATTTATTAAATGGTTCTTTAATGAAATACACTCCTGGAAATTTTTGTTTTTATGTGTAAACATAGCTGACGGAGTGACTCAGGTGTGATGCTGCAGGATAAGCTGGATCACAAGGTCGGTTTGAATTGCAAGGTTGGTGGTTGAAACTCACCAGTCGCTACTTGGAAACCCAATACAGGGCCGCTGTGAGTTGGAAGTGACTCGCCGGCACTTAGCAGCAATAGCAAATAGCTAATGAGCGTAGTGGTTACAAGTCAGGCTGCTAACCTCAAGGTCAGCAATTCAAAATTACCAGCCATTCCACCATAGAAAGTTGAGGCTTTCTGCTCCCATAAAGATTTACAGCCTCAGAAACCCTATACAGGGTCACTATGAGTCAGAACCAACTCCATGGCACACAACCACCACTACTGAGGAAAACAGATTGAGCATAATCTCCCTAAGGGAATCAGAATGCAAAAGTGGATTAATAATGATAGACTTTGTTTTCTAACTTATGAAAAAAATCTACTAGCTATGATGAGTAACAGTTCAAAACTACCAGCTGTTCTGCAGAAGAAAGATGAGACATTCTGCTCCCATTAAAATTTACAGCCTCAGAAACCCAGAACCGACTTGGCACATAGCCACCACCACCACCATGATGAGTATAGCAGCATCATTCACCTACATGCTCTACCTATTTGTGTAGTCGATTCGGACTTACAGCAACCTTTTAAGACAGAGGAAAACTGTTCCAGAGGTTATAAATCTTTACAGGAGTCTCACCTTTCTCCCATGAGAAAGTCACTTCTTGTTGTTGTAGTCAGTAAGTGCTGTTGAGTTGGTTCCGACCCATAGTGACCCAGTATAGGGTTTCCGAGGAGCAGCTGGTGACCTTGAACCTCCTATTTTGTAGTTCAAGTTGACTTTGCAGTCCAGTGCATTAACCCACAGCACCACACCAGGACTCATAGAAAGGTATTCAGTATCATAAAAATGAAGTCTCTGTAATAAAATATTGCCATTAGATTGAAGTTGTTGTTGTTAAGTGCCATTGAATCAATTCCGACTTACAGTGACCCTGTGTAGGATTTCCAAGGAGCAGTTGATGGGTTTGAACTGCTGACCTTGTGGTTTGCAGTCCAGTCCTGATCCTATAGCACCACACAAGCTTGCTTGGATAATAAATACTCAGAATTCTTCTTGACCATTACATTTGTATTCCTGAAATGTTTCCCCACTTGTTTAGCCCAGTAATATGAGATGTCATTCTCTTCTTCTATTGTATTTAATTTTATGCATTAAGCATTATTAATATATAATTATTTGGGGTATATTTGAGGCTTTATTCCTAGAATTATTTAAGATAACTACCTTCCATTGAATCTTTCATGTATTCTAGGCTGAATTTTTCACAAGTATCTAATATAAAATTTCTTTTTCAGGTATTATTCCCCTGGATATTCTGATACACTTCTGCAGAGGGTGGACAGCTATCAACCACTTATTAACTAAGCAAAGTTAGGGTTTCATACCGAAATTCACAGCTCGACATTTATGCATAACAGTTGTTGAAGCACTTTCTAAATATTTATTCAATGTGAATTACACTTAGATAATATTTTCTAAATTGATACAATACCTTAAAAATTATTAACTTTATGAGGGGCTATTCATGACCAATTGCATGCATAGGATTTGCTCTAAAGGTAGATTTTTTTAAAAGATACCAAAGGTTTTTAAGGCATTTGTTATTCTAGTAAAAAAATCACACAACCATACACACACACATTCACACCCACACACCACCACTTCTCTCAATGAGAGATAGATGAGAAGTGATGTTCAAAAAATCTTTAGCTATTATTGCCAAATCCTTATATACTTAGCAAAATTGGCCTTGTAAATTCCACAGTAGGATGTAGAGGGGAAATAGTTGAAAGAGGAAACTAATGACAAGGATACAGGGTATATGAAATTTTCTAAAGTTGTTTGCATAAATGCATTAACCTAATGCATAGAATCTGTGGATATACTTGTTCAGATTCCCTAAGAATATAGGAAGACCCTACTCTTTACCACAAGTTTTCTGTACACTTTTCTTCTTCCTCTACCTGTTCTTCACTACTCATGAGGGCAGTTCTACTGCACACGCTTTCCATTTTCATTGAAAACCGTTCACTGAAAGGTTTCTTAATTTAGCATCATATGTGAATTAACAAGAAGTAGGAATGTAAAATGGTCCTCAGTTTTCCCTTGTCCTAGCTTAATTTCCCCAAGTTCAAAAGACATAATCTCGGGAATTTAGGGAATTTGAAAATAATAGCATCAAGCTCAGACTTTACTTGCATGTCCATATAGGAAGCTTTATGGATGTGGGGTAGAATTTCAAATAAAATTTTAAATAAAAACAACATTAGAATTGTGGTTCCATTTTTCTGAGATATTGTGTGGGTGAGGATGATAAAGAAGAATTCTATCAACTTCTTCAATCTGAAATTGATCAAACATGCAATCAAGATGTATTGATCATTACTGGTGATTGGAATGCAAAGATTGGGAGCAAAGAGGAAGGAGCAGTGGTTGGAAAATATGGACTTAGTGATAGAAATGATGCTGGAGAACACATGATAGAATTCTGCAAAACCAATGATTTGTTCATTTCAGATACCTTCTTTAGACAGCATAAGAGACGACTATACACATGGACCTCACCAGATGGAATACATAGAAATCAAATTGACTATATCTGCGGAAAGAGACGATGGAAAAGCTCCATATCATCAGAGAAAACAAGACTAGGGGCAGACTGTGGAACAGACTATCAATTGCTCATATGCAAATTCAAACCGAAGCTGAAGAAAATGAAAAGTCCACAAGAGCCAAAATATGACCTTGAATATATCCCACCTGAATTTAGAGATGATCTGAAGAACAGATTTGATACATTAAAGAAGAGTCATGTGATGACGTCAAGAATATCATACAGGTAGAAAACAAAAAGTCATTAAGAAGACAAGAAAGAAGGAAAAAAAAGAAAGAAAGAAAGAAAGAAGGAAAAGGTAAAAATGGATGACAGAAGACACACTGAAACTTGCTCTCCAGTGTAGAGATGCTAAAGCAAATGGAAGGAATGAGATATAAGAGCTGAACAGAAGATTTCAAAGATCAGCTCGAGAAGATAAACCCAAATATTAGAACAAAACGTGCAAAGATCTGGAAAACCAAAAAGGAAGAACACACTCAACATTTCTCAATCTGGGAGAACTGAGGAAAAAATTCAAGCCTCAACTTCTGTTATTGAAGGATTCTCTGGACAAATTATTGAATGATGTAGAAAGCATCAAGAGAAGATGGAAGGATTGGATTACACAGAGTCATTGTACCAAAAGGAAATGGTTGATGTTCAACCGTTTCAAGAGGTAGCATATAATCAAGAGCCAGTGATAAGGAAGAAGTCCAAGGTGCATTGAAGGAACTGTCAAAGAACGAGGCACCAGGAATTGATGGAATAAAAATTGAAATCTTTTAGGAAAGTGAGGCGGCACAGGAGGCACTCACTCATCTATGCCAAGATATTTGGAAGACAACTATCTGGCTGACTGACTGGAAATGATCCATATTGGTGCTCGTTCCTAAGAGAGGTGACCCAATGGAATGTGGAACTCATTGGACAATATCGTTGATAACCCATGTGAGTAAAGTTTTACTGAAAGTAATACAGAAATGACTGCAAGCATCCATTGACAGAGAACTTCCAGAGGTTCAAGCCAGATTCAGAAGAGGCTGTGGAATCAGGCATATCATTGCTGATGTTTGATGGATCTTGGCTGAAAGCAGAGAATATCAGAAATATGTTTACCTGTGATTTATTGACTATACAAAGGCTCTTGATTGTGTGGATCATAACAAGCTATGGACAACATGGTGAAGTATGAGTATTCCGGAACACTTAATTGTGCTCATGAGGAATCTGTATGTGGACCAAGACACAGCTGTTCAAACAGAACATGGGAACACTGAATGGTTTAAAATTAAGAAAGGTGTGTGACAGGGTTGTATTCTTTCATCATATGTATTCAACCTGTATGCTGAGCAAATAATCTGAGAAGCTGGGTTATATGAAGAAAACCATGGCATCAGGATTGGAGGAAGACTCTTTAACAACCTGCAATATGCAGATGATACAACCTTACTTGCTGAAAGTGAAGACTTAAAATATTTACTGATAAAGATCAAAGGGCACAGCCTTCAGTATGGATTGCATCTCAATGTAAAGAAAACAAAAATCCTTACCACTGGACCAATAAACAAAAATTCTTGTCAACAGAGAAAGGATTGAAGTTGTCAAGGATTTCATTCTTCTTGGATCAACTATCAACACTCATGGATGCAGCAGTCAAGAAACCAAACGATGTATTGCATTAGGTACATCTGCTGCCCAAGACCTTTGTAAAGTGTTGAAGAGCAAAGATGTCAGTTTGAGAACTAAGGTGCGCCTGATCCAAGCCATGGTATTTTCATTAACCTCATATGCATGCGAAAGCTGGACAGTGAATGAGGAAGACTGTAGAAGAATTGATGCTTTTGAGTTATGTTGTTGGAAAATATTGAAAGTGCCATGGGCTGCCAAAAGAACCAACAGATCTATGTTGGAAGAAGTGCTGCCAGAGTGCTCCTTGGAGGCCAGGATGGCCAAATTTCATCTCTTATACTTAGGATATATTGTCAGGAGGGACCAATCGCTGGAGAAGGATATCATGTTGGTACTTTGGAGGGTCAGAGAAAATGAAGAAGACACCCAGAGAGATGGATGGCAAAGTGTAAGCATCAGTGGGCTCAGGCTTGATAACGATAGGTTGGCCCAGGACTGGGCAGTGTTTCGTTCTGCTGTGCATAAGGTCACTATGAGTTGGTACAGAGTCAATGGTACCTAACAACAAAAACAATAAAACAACCAATGGGCACAGTCTACAAGCCTGCCTTCTGGCCACCAGCACACAGTCTTTTTCTTTCCATGAGTCCAGAGCCTCAGCTGCTCCCTCTCTCCATGTCCTTATCTCTGTCTCCATCTCTGGTGTTGCTGCTGCTCTGGAAAGGGTTCCACATTCCACTCATGCTCTCCTCCCTTGATGGCCCTTAGGTCTTCTGTTCAGGAATGTAAGATTAACTACTCCCCCCTTCATGTTACAAAAGTTCTTTCTTTACAGTGTGACAATCGCAATTAGTCATGAGAACCAAATATTCACTATTGAATCATAAGAATCCTATTCCCATTCCCTTTCACCAGGCCTGTCTAGCCAACATCAATACTATTCAGTGGGGATTCTACCTTCCCCCACACTCTAGTGTGGTTTTGACATTGGAAAATTTGTGGTGCATTTAATTAAACATTTTGGTTAGATGGTATATGTGTGTCTTTTGATCTGAAGACACATTACGTACAGTGATCTCTCAGTAAACTGAAAAGGAGGTGACTGACTCAGAAAGCCCCTCAACCACATTGTTTCCAGTTTGACCTTGTTTTCAGATTCCTTTACTGAACTAACTTTATCACTTTTTTTTATCGTCAAAAGCAACGTACTATTAATCTTAATACCTCAAGGATTATTCTCTGTTACCAGTATTTTCAAATAATACATTGCTTTGTTGCATCTGTTCAGACTTAGTCGTATCTAAGGGTCTCACTTATTCGTGCCTTATATCAATTTAGGAGTGCTTGTGATTTGACATTTCTTTATTTCCTTGGACCTGTTTTGTTTCCTTGAAGTAATTTCTTTAACATTACCAAACCAAATCCACTGCCACTGAGTTGTTTCTTTAGAACTGTCCCTTAGGGTTTTCTAGGCTGCATATCTTTATGGAAGCAGACTGCCACATCTTTCTCCCATGGAGCAGCTGGTGGGTTTCAACTGCTGACCTTTTAGCTAGCAGCTAAGGGCTTTCACCATTGTACCACCATTAGGTCAAAGAAAAGGTCATTTTTATTCCCAATTTTGTAGCTTTTCCTTTCCTTCCTGCATGTCCAGCTTGCCTTATGAATCATTTAACAATTTGAGAAAATAGAGGTAGTTTTCATCCTCCATTTTTTCATAGATAACATGTTTGTAATGACAGAAATTCATCTATCAGTGTTAAAACTTCATAGATTATGGGGATAGTTGCTGTGCAGTGAATTATCATATACTTCATTATGTCCCTTCGAACCATTAGTCTTTGTAACTCCCAACAAACTACTTTTTCCTGATGGGTCTGGGTGAGAGAAGATGGGGGAAGATGCTGATGGATTATCTGATTCAGTATGAGTGATTGTTAACTAGATTATTGTGAACACTTTGAACTCTAACATAGGTATAAAAGAAAGCATCTTATAAGCAGGAGGGAGGATCTCACTACCATCAAGAAAGCAGAGCTAGGAAGGGAGTGCATCCTTTGAACCTTGAGATTTCTAACCATTAAAACACCTTGATCCAGAAGACAGAGCTGTGACTTCAGAGGAGCAGAGGCAGCAGATCCAAGTCCACAACAGCAACAAAGTGATGGGCTTTCCTGCCCACACTGCAAATAATGCCGAGCGCCTTCAGGCAGGAGGATTACTTGTGGAATAGGGTAGCGTAGTGGTTACAAATCGGGCTGCGAACCTTAAGGTCAGTGGTTCGAAACTACCAGCTGCTCCGCGGGAGAAAGATGAGGCTTTCTACTCCCGTAAAGATTTACATCCTCGGAAACCCTATACAGGGTCGCTATGGGTCGGAACCGACTCTATGGCACATAACAACAACAACAACAAGGGTATCTCTAGGCAATTAGGAGTCCTGGTGTGGCGCTGTGGGTTAATGCGCCAGACTGCAAAGCCGTGTGAACTCAATCTTAAACCAGCTGCTCCTTGGAAACACTATTCAGGGTTGCGATGGGTCGATGGGTCGGAATCAACTTGATGGCACTTAAAACAACAACAGGCACTTAATGAGCTCTTTTAGCATAGTGATTGCGAGTTGGACTGCTAATCTCAAGACCAGCAGTTCAAAAATACCGCCCCCCCGCCCCCCATCCGTGGGAAAAAGATGAAGCTTTCTGCTCCTGTAAAGATATACAGCCTCGGAAACCCTATGCAGGGTTGCTGTGAGTTGTAACCGACTCCACGGTATTCCACCACAGCACTTAATTGGGGAGCAAGGTTTGCTGATCCACAGAGCTACAGCTGCACACCCTCGGGATGAAGTTAAGTAAAGAAGTGAGTGTCCTTTGGGCATTTATCAGCAGTACTAAAAGAGCTTTGTAACATTGCCTGAGAAGGGCACAGGTCAGACAAGGGGACTGAGGACCAGCTAGAGGCCTGCTTGTGGCATGATAGAGAAGCTGTCCTTACCAAAGATCTGTATCCTAAGTATTTTCTGACCGGGCATTATAACCTGTTAATTTCCCTAATAAACCCCACAACTGAGTTTGGTGTCCTGAGTTCTATGTGGCTATTGCAATGGATTACTGAATTTAGTTGAGTAGAGTGCTATGGGAGGGGCGGTGGGTACCATTTTCTGCAATAATGAATTTATGGATTTCCTTGACATGTTGTATTTTGTACTTGAGCGTTTCCACTTCATATATCATTTCATACTTACTGGAAACATTCAAGTTAGAAAGTAAAATATTTAATAGTGTTAGGATGGGTGTCATAATATGATCATATGTTATTTGGAGAATATATGCGATGAGATACTTCTTGGCATAAAACATTTAAAGCAAAATGAAGCTTTCCTTACCTTTTGAAAGGTCTATTGTGGATTTTTTTTTTTTTTTTCCCTAAGCCTTCTATTTATGCTAGAGCAAAAATAGTGTCTCTCACTGATGGCATTTCGTGATATTTTCATTCCTGGTTTGAGCTATGCCAATTCTAGTTCGCTCTGCAGATCCAGCCCCTGCCCCATTTTTCCTGCAGTTTATTTAAAATTCAGCTATCACTAGGGTATCTCATTTAGCTTATATGAACAACTATCTCTAGGACTTAGGAATAGAATTGGTTGTACCTTATTTTAGACTCTGTTAGTTTACCTGTTGTAGAAATAGGTGAGTATTAGTGGTGCCTGGAAAGATGCTGAGTAGTGGATTCTAGTCTTTACTGTGCTAAAGAGACGGATGTTAATTCTTTACCCACAGGATGCTTACACTTATGCATGTAACAATTTCCTAAATGGGTTTCATTCTATACAAATGTGACATGTTATTTACGGGCAGTCTGATAGGTCTCTGATGTAATTGGTATTTTAATGACAGATGATGCAATCTGGTTAGCAATTGTATAGTAGCTCCCAGATCTCATACTCTGAGACCAGTAGCATTTAAACTAGATGATGTATGATAGAGAAAAGATACATTTCCTGCCCCCATGGAGTTTGCTAATATAAACACATTTGCCCAGATACAAGGTGTAGAATAGGCACAAGATGTTGATCATGAAACCGGCATATTTAACTTAGAATGTCGAAACAAATGTGAATTGTCATATATACAGGATGTTGTTCTAGCCCTTTCCTTTCAAACTCTCCCCCTTGAAAGATGAAAGGTTTGCTTGTTTTTAAACTCAATTTGAGGTCCTGCTTAACATAAACTTTGACCTTAAATTCCTGGGTGAGGCCATCTACAATCTAGAATGTCAAGTTTAAAATTGAACTTTGGAAGAATGAAGCATTTTTCTGTTGTGTTTTTATACACCCAATCCTTTGATTAAGATAAGTGATAGCATATACATTGTGCCTTATTTTGCCATATAAGTTTTGTTTAGAAAATGTTGATTTGTAGCTATTCTGCTTATTCAGAGATTAAGAGGACTAAATGATAGTCTTAACTACGATTATTTCATTAGCCAGTTGATTAAGAAACTTTGTACTTTTAAAATTAGATTTGTCCATGCAATTAGATATCTAGTAATATGAATTCCTATACTGTTTTTAAAAAATCTTTGTAGACAATAAAATTTGGCACTTTTTAGTGAAATTAATTTCAAGAATGGTAAGTATTATTATTTTTGTAAAGATCCATAAGAAATCTTTAAAAATTTTACCAATATATGAAGGGGTGAAGATCGCAAAAACATCACTCCAAATCTTACATGTTAGACAATAATTGCCAGGAAAAAAATTATTGTTGTTGTTGTTGTTAAGTGCCATCGAGTTGGTTCCGACCCATAGCGACCCTGCATAGGGTTTCCGAGGAGCAGCTAGTAAGCTAGAACCGCTGACCTTGCAGTTCATACGATTTTGCAATCTGACACATTAGCCCACAGTGCCACACCAGGACTCATAATTCCAAAATCTCCAAGTCTGTGTACATACAGATAGAGAACAGTGTCATACTATGCTGTCTATTTTTTAAATAAGCAAAATAAAAAGAGAAAAAAGAGCTTACAGTTTGTCTTATTTCACAGAAGATGGAGTTTTTGCTTTTGTTAATTTCAATGGGTTTAAAGAAAATTATGTAAAGATCTCCTATTTAGAGGTCAATATAAAGTATTTATAAATGAGCTCCATTCATTAATGATAGACAGAATTTGCTATAATAGATTTCAAACAGTGCTGTTTGTGACTTGTCAGTTTAATAATATGGTTTGGTATAGATATACACTAAATATAGTGTCTTTTTCTATATATACAGAATTTGTAGTAATGCATTCTTACTAAAATTTATACTGTTCCAAATATGCTGTTCTTGGCAAATATTTATTCAAGCATTTTTGGATTTAAAGAACTCCAACTTTGAGAATTATTGTGACCTATGTTGATTTGTCTCTTTTTAAAAATTTCCATCACATGTATAGTTTAAATCATTCAAATTAAAGTACCAAAGAAAATATATTTTTTAAATTTTGACTTCACCAAGTCAGGTATGACCTTTTTCTTGGTTGGATTGCTATTCCTTGTTCTCTTCAGTCCCCGGTGCTAGCCAGCACTGTGGTAGGTTGGATTGAGAGGACATCAAGCCTCCTGGCCAGTTTAGACTATGATAGCTCTCTGACCCTGGCCACGTCTCTTCAGGTCCCAAGGTCTTAGTTTTCTGAAACATTACAGTGTAGTGTAGAAAAACACAGGCTGTGGAGTTAAAAAGACTCTCAGTAGATTCTCAAAATGACTACACTGGACTCAAGTGGCTTTGGGTCAGACACTTTAATCTCTGTTAAGTTTTGATTTCCTCAACTATATTAACATCAGGCTATGTCAAAAAATATTGCTGCAAAATTATAGAAACCTTAATTTAAAAAATCAAAACATGAAGCTGTTGTTTCTCAACATCTCCATCTAGGTCTATACACTTCTGAAGTCAGACTTTCCAACTCAAATCTTTCCCCAAATAATTCTGTGCTCTTCAATTCATACCACATCAAAACAGTTTTGATATCCTTGAGGGACTCAAGTTGTGTTCCTTTTCAACATTGAGGTCAGGGTACAGAAAGAAGTCTGAAAGGGGAAAATCAAGGAGCTCTGATAGCTTAGCGGTTACAAATCATGCTGCGAAC
>NW_006408655.1:7647845-7650270 GCF_000296735.1 Chrysochloris asiatica
GAGGGAGGTAGAATCCCTACTGAATGGTTTTCATCTTGCCTAGACAGGTCTGGGGAAAGGAGATGGGGATAAGATTCTTTAGATTCAATAGTGAGTAATTGTTGTCATGGTTCATTGCAATGGTCACAACTGTAAAGGTAGAAGTTGTGTAACAAAAATGGAGTAGTTAATCTTACAGTCAGGAACTGAGGACCCTAGGAACATCAAGAGGGAAGAGCATGAGCAGAACGTGGGATCCTAACAAGAAAAGCAGCAACACCACAGATGGAGGCAGAGGTGATGGTCTGGAGGATAGAGCAGCTGAGGATTCTAGACTCGTGTGCTGGTGGGCAGCAGGGCTGGTTTGGAAAACGTGCCCTTTGGTTGTTTAAACGACTATATATTCCTGCGTCATTTTGTGTACATAAAAACAAAACAAAGGAATAGGGGCAAATGCTGTTATACTGTTAACCAGTGGCACATGGAGGAGATTGTAATCATTGCAATGAAACAAAATGCAATTGGTTGAGTACAAAACCGCTGTTCTACCATGTAAACTATCATCACTCAGGTCACAATAAAAGCTTAAAAAAAATTACCCCTTTGGGATTACAAAATATAATCACCATAACCTTCTGAGCTGACTTTTCTGCCTTTCTGCCTTGAACTGAACGAGCCATCAAATCTCCTTGGATGCCACGGTTTTGGTTGGATCTCTTTTTGAAGGCACTTTAAGGAGATTAAGACAAGTGTATTACTGAAAGAATTTGTCTGCAGCCATCTACTGATCAAAGAAACCTGTTTAAACACATTTTGTTTGTAGTAAACCTACGTATGAACTGGTGTGAACTGGAACCCTAGTGGCAATACTTTTAGATTTATTCTTGTAGATGCATGCATGCATGGGTGTGTGGGTGGATGGAGAAAATGAAAGACTAGTAGCACCCACTTTATGGGATCTTGAGAATTAAATGGAATGAGTGAACACAGGACCTGGGAGGAAAGTAATGCTATCACTTGACGTATATCTTTGTAATAGGTAAAACATGCCGAGACCTAAAGACGTTTTATTTCCATCTGGCAGAAATTGTTGTGCTATTCTGATTTTGTCACATCAAGTCACTTTACTGCCATCTACTGGAAAATTCTCAATAAATATGCAAATCCAACACTGTCTAAGAAGTGAACCATGCCCCCTTAGGTGTGATGGTGCCCCTGTGTAGTGAAGACTTGCACAGCGGTAGGCATAGATGGTCCCTAAATGGTATATACTATTACTCTTATTTTCACTTTTGCGCATGGGGTTTGGAAGAGAATTCCAGATAAACAGTTCATTGTATGAAGTAATTCATTTTTTAAAAATAAAAGAATGAAAGTTAATCTCAACAAATATCCGCATTTTGTTACAAAGCTTGGAAACATTAGTGCTCACTGTTTTCCTCACCTCCCACTTTCCACACTGAAAAGTATATCTTACAATACAACCTGCAATTTAAATTAGCAAAAGTACTAATTAAACCGTTACTCTTACATTTATAAATACTGAACGTATGACCAAATTAAAGGACACAGTCTATGTATGCAAAAGCAAAGCACATTTTGGAATAACTCATATAGCCTTTCTATCCAGATTATTAAAATTGAATCAAGAGTATTATACTAATGGGGAATCTTTATTGTAAGTGGGCATTTCTCTGAGAGAACTCTGCCAGAGCTCCATGCACCTTCATCCCAGAACCTGGAACAAGATAGTCCTTATTCAAGGAGCTATTATAATACCTTTTACACACAAAAGGGGAGAATCTTTAGAAGGTCTCAAGAGCAGCAGAAAATGTAGAACAAAAAAGTATGAAAGAAAGATTAAAACGAGACCAAGTTTACAGATCAAAAAGAGACTGGGGGACCCTGACACTATAGCCCTTCACCACCCTTCAGGTCTGGAACAGAACTCACCCCCATGGCTCAATTTTCAGCCAAGCAGAAGATAGGTGTATAGGGGGACAACAACACTAGTAAGTATGCTCACCATGGAATGCTCAACCACTCAAAATCCAAAGGGTAACCTTTACCTAAGGATAAAGTTGAGTAGGCATGGGAAGGTGGGTGGAATGGGAATAGGAACCACAGGGAGGAAGCCGGATAGCTTGTTGCATGGAGGGAATTGTAGTCATTGAGATGAAACAATATATGATTTGTGGAATGTAAAACTGATGATCTTGTCTGTAAACCTTCATCCAATTCACAATAAAAAAAACATTTTTTTTTTTTAAAGGGAGAACCTGGCTTATTTTCAAAACTAATAACAAAAGATGACTGAGCAAAGTCAGATAAATAATGGATAGTTTATTAATAATGGGAACACTCTTCTCAGATCCTAACCACTCATCTGTCAGTTTGTCATACTGTGATGGCTTATGAGTTGCTGTGATTCTGAAAGCTATGCCAC